>NW_009609831.1:0-12038 GCF_000690535.1 Cariama cristata
GGGACTACTGCACCTATTGCTGCTTTGTTACTGTGGTGTCAACAGCTGCCCAGCTCTTTCATGTACCTTGGTTTACTTTTTGTTTAAAACAGAAACACTCTTTTTGCTTTCTTTTAAACAAGTTGATGGGTAACAGCATTTGCATCTCATCAAATCCTGTGAATCACAGCATTCACGTCACGCTAAAATCAGTATGTTCAGTAGTCTCAAAATCTAACGTGTTTCTTATTGTTTGGGAATTACATTCCAAACTGCAGCGCTGCCATGATATTGAGACAGTGTTCATCACTGCTTTATATTTCTCACCTCCAATTGTTTCAAGACATGGTTATTTTTCTTTCTCACCCACACATATTCAGCAGTGTCAATGCCTCTCCTTTCATATTCCAATCCACATCCTGCCACTGTCCCCTGCACCTTGCCTTACTCCCAGACGTCCCAGAGTCATTAAATCACTGTCAGAGTGATTACATTTGCATTCTACTTTCTCATCCAAGTTCAACTAAAAGTATCATCATTCTTTAAGTTCTTGAGTATTCTACAAGGTATTAGGCAAGAGTTGAATAAAATGATCTTGGCAGATTGATGTTTGGCTGCTATTATTTTCTAGTAGAGATGGACAAATTCGGTTTGCCTCGTTTCAAAGCCATTTGAACTTTGTGGGTCAAAAGCTCGATTAGATCATTACTAGGTTCATCTCCCGTTTAAAACAGTTCATTAAAAGGGAACTGAGGGAAAAGATGCAGATACGAGCTTTAAAAACCAAAAACATATCGATGCTAGATTTGCTTTTAGGAAAACTATTAGGCTTCCCACATAGTTTAGTCTCATATCACAGCATCACGTTTCACTACATTTCATTTTCTGGAAATGTACAACTGAAGGAACTTAAACTCAAAAGGAGTTAAAATTGTTAAATAAAACCAAAATATTTAGTATCCTATAGAATTTCTGTTCCCCAGTCAGTTCTTTGGTTTTGTCTTTCAATCTTTTTGATTGGAAGAGAAATAAATATATTTTTGCTAGGACTTAAAATATCTAAAGATTTGGGATGCCAAATCAGAGAAACTTTTTGTAGGCCTGATATTCAGGAGTAAGTAATTAGTACTTTCAGGAAACCAGATTTCCTTTGGAAACCCTGCAACTAAATTTGGAAAATTAAGGTATTTCAAATCCTAGTAATTTTTAAAACTTTTAGCCATTCTGTAGATGGAAATACTAAAAAATAAAAGAAGTTATAATTTAATGAGAAAATTTTAAAGTACAGAACAATATATAAGCCTAATGGGTGTACACACAGAAGCACTTAACGGTATGCTAATTATATACTCTTGAGATCATAAATAGTTACGCAAAATTGAAGTATGACGCTGCAAAAAGGGGGAGAGGATCTTGTCAAAACCTGTAGTAGTCAAAACATAAGATGAGAGCAGGCATTTTAACATTCTTTCTCCTCCAGATTTCAACATCAATTCCCACAAAGCTTTCAGCTTCATTTAAAAGAAAACAAGTAAGTTCCAAGAAAAAATCAGGAGCATCTGGTTCAGGAACTGAGCAAAGAATCAAAAACATGTAAGTAGAGGTGGAAATATAGAATAAAAGACATGTCAAGAAAAGGATCCTAATATAATGGTGAAAGTGATATAGAGACTAGAAGACTCTATAAAAATCATTCATTATTAAATAACACCACCTTCAAAATGTAATATATGTTCCATCTTGGAACTACAGCTACATGAATAAATTGCTTGAGCATCTCTCTGATGTCATCACAGCTCCTCAGTGGAGCAACAGTCCACTTGAGCAATCCTGAGGGCATATTATTTAAGTCTTTCAATGACAGCTGTAATTTGCTTTTCAGCAATAAGAATTTTCCTCACCAAACTAAAAGAAATATTGCTATATTAGCACAGTCAGTGCCACACATAACTGACTGATATACAGGGTACAAATTACTCTTAGCCTTTTTATAGTTAGGGACGTTGAAAATCAATATTGTGTGCCATTTCCTGAATATATCCCCATTTATATTGCAAATACGTAAACTGTACTAACAGTCTAAAGTGACAACAGAGCGCCCTGTTCTTTATAAACAACAATTCCATTTGTGCTGTATGTAAACCTGTTATTTTACCACGTATGCAAAAATTACCTTTTTTAGTATTTAAATGCTGGTAGTACTTTGAAGAAAAGTAGCAGTACGAGGATGTGTTAATATACTCATTGCCAGAGGAATTACTCAATTGTAAAAGATTGACGTGGTTTTGTTTCTAACTCTGATCTGCTTTGTGCAGACTTTTGCTCTAATGAGAATAAGCAACACACAGCTCTCACTGAGGGCTCTTCGTTAAACTTTTAGGGCTGACTAAACGCTGCTTTACCTATGAGCTCTGCAGAGCTTTTCTGCTCCCGCGCTCAGGGCCAGCAGCAGCGGGCGCAGGCTCCCTTGGGAAATCCTGCCCTTCTGTCTCCCCAGCCCACTGCAGGGCAAACCTCAGAATGAGCACAGGGTATTCCACCTCGGTTCTTCTTTTCTTTCAATGACAAAATGGGACAACAGTAAATTGCAGTTACAAATAATGCAATTTGTCTAAATTATTAGTCTGGTGGACTCCACTGTTTAGGATACATACCTCACATCATGTACACACGGCAGATTTTTATATGCACATTTTGTTTAGCACAGGTTGGGGCAGGTTTTGATATAAATTATCTTTTTCTGATGCAATTCTAATATGCAATAAGTCTATTCATTACGATTACCAAGGATTTACAGCACAAAGATCAGATTTTCATCCACAAGGTACAATATTATGCACTATGGAACATACCATTTTGACTTTTGAATGTATACTGGGGTTATGCTCTGCAACAGTTCTTTGCAATTAAATACACCAGTATATTTCCTTAAAAAATTAATTTTAAATCATTGGAGCTGTTTGATACTATAAAATTACATGCATCTGTTGACTCATTTCTAAATGAACACTACGTATTTCTGGAAGAAGTACCCTTTTATTGATATTAAAGGATTTAGTTAATCATTTGCTTTTGACAGGACTGAGGATTGTGTGTCAACTTCATTGCTCTTAAAATGCCCTCTGAATGGTCTAAAAAAGCAAGCTGTATAAGCAGAGTAGAGCTGGTATGCAAATTATGAGATATTCTTATGCTGCATCATATGAACTCATCAACTAGGCACTGCATCCCAGAGAAAGCATCTGCTGTGTGAAATTTAGGACAGTAATTCACAGCCCGTAGAACACTGCATCACCACAAATTACATTTGTTATAAATTTATAATGATGCTTGTATAAAAACATTACATTTTAATAGTTTAAAGAAGTGACAGCACTGGGCACTCTATGAATGTTTAACTAGTAGAGTCTTCATAATTTAAAATGTGGAGGTTTCATCACTGAAGATGCAGGACTGAATCACTGTTTGAACTTGGAGAGGGGGGTCAGTTACTGTAGAAATCTACTGAAAGCCTAAGCTCAATGCACACACAAATGCTATTTTTAAACATAACCTTGTTTCAGAACACTTACATGAATCACAGAGTCATCTGAAATTGTGCAGCACCGTGTTCATCAAGCCCAGATGTGGTTATCATTGCCAGGCATGGGCTCTCTGTTGGAGAACTTTAAAAGTACGGCTTACTGTTAATGAACACATCAACCAGCCATTAGGTGCATGAGATATCCAGGGAAAAAACAAAGTGTTTTGTTTTCTTTCATTGTACGTGTGTTTTGACTGATGCTTCTAAAATAATTTTCATCTTTAATCTTTCCAACAATCTCTAACTCCTTAATCACTGCCTTCCTTTTGCTTCCTATGGTCATATTACTCGGTCTCATCATAACAACCAGCATATTTTTGTTGTATCTACATCACATTGTTACTCACAATTTCCATCTGACAGACAACTCCTATCTGAAATGCCCTATCAGTCAATTTGTCTCCTTTGGCCAATTCCTGTGCCTCGGAGTCCCACATCCTCACAGCCTGATGGCCAAGGACTGTCTCCCTCTACAATATCCCCCCCTTTAAGCACTCCAACTATATTCCCTCTATCTGCATCCACACACTGGCTATTAAACAGAGCTCTGCACGACCCGCAGATTCACTCATGGCAAGATTTTTGAAAACACCAGCTTCTCAGCAGCACTCTAGCCTTATAAGATGAAGAGGGTAAGGATCTAGACAAAGTGAAACCCAGCTAATGTCTGTCAGATGCCATATTAAAGTGCAGAACCTTAAAAAAAAAAGGAATCAAGAGACAGAAACATTGGGAAGGAAAATAAGGGAGCACTGAGGATTAACGAAGAGGATATGTCAAGACCTTTTGCTCTGGTTGTCCAGCACCAGGTGATTTACAAGTCGAAGGACCACATCTTTCCTGCAGGGAATCTAATTCCTACATTAGATTTCCTCCCACTACACAGGAGTTAGAATTTTACTTACATGCTGAAATGTAACAGAGTATTTTACCCTCAGTAAACTTGTCAGTCAGGATACCGACTTTAAGAGAATAGATGTAATAAAAAAGGGACGTTTTGCTGAAGGGTTTGCAATATGAGTTTGCAAAAATTCACAGTAAACCTTGTTTCTATGCATACTTGTATCTTCAACATGGGCAAGCAAAATCTTTCAAAACTCTTTTAGTTTCTGGTAATGGCCTCACATGAAGACTATGTGAAGACTAAGGATTTTTAAACACTCCTGTGACCATAAGAATTTAAATTTGGAACAAAATGCAGATACATTTGTATTAATAATCAGGACCAACTAGTTAAAAAAAACCTGCTGGCCCTGTGTTATCCAGGATGGTCATCTTTGTGTCAAATTATTTCCTATTAATTAGGGAGAGTCACTTTCAGGCAATTCCTTGATCTTATTTTGAATACAGGAAACAAGCTGGATTGTTCTCTGGAGCAAGAAATGACTTTTTACTGTGCTTGCATTGAGCTTACCACAGTGAGGTCCCGGTCTGCAGGCACTAATGCAACTCAGTTATAGTAATAACGAAAGCAGCAACTACTGCTCATACGCTCCCACCAATGCTACAGAACCTGGACATACGTACAACCTGGTATTCACTTTCAAGTTGAGAAAATACTTTTAATAATTTAATCCTATTTGATTGATGTTGATAGATCCTCTTAAGCAAAATGTTATTGATATTTACGACTCCTTATCTGAGGACCATGAAATATTTTGCAAACATAAAACATCACAGTACCTTATGAGGGTAGGTGGGTAATATTAAACATAAAGTTGCCAGGGCAAAGCTGAAAGCAGCAAAAGTAGGAGCCGTTGAACTGTACATTAGAAAGTTGTCAGCATCAAAAAGCAGTAAAGAAAAATGAAGGAAAACCATTAAAATAGGTCTCTGAACTTCTGGGTTGGGAGTGGGAGAGCTCAATACACGATTTGCTACCAAAGCAGGTGTTTGTCTATGTGGTGGCAGTACCAGAGGAAGGATAGCGTGCTCTCTTCAGTGTGGAGAAAGCACTTCACCGGTACAGTAAAAGCACCGATAAAAATTAGTCATTGCAGAGGCGTAAATGTATAAAACAAAACAGCACCTCTGGATTAAGATAACCTTGGATATTGCAGACATATCACCTTCTGCAAAATGGTGGAACCTAAATCACATCAAAAGTTAGAAGTCCCAGTAAATATTTCCTTAACCAAAAGCTTCCAAACTGTACAAACTCCTACAGAACCCCCAACATGGTAAGTTAATTGCATAAAAAATTCCTCACTCTCTGACTTTAGGTATCACTACTTAATGTTCTGATTTTCATAAACAGGTTGTATTAAAAATACTAGGCTTCATACAACAGGCTTGTGGATTCCAGTAATGAGCTGAAAAAAAAAATAATCTCAGCTTAGATCCAATTAAAATAAAACTTTAATTCTCACAGTTGTTAAGAATTTCTTGACACTTTGAGGTAAGAATACCTCAAGTCACATACAAAAAGAAAATACACTGTGTTTATGGTTATACATACACAGGTGTACAAACTGTACCACAAAGTGAATTAGAGCAAGTGTACTCAGAGAAGTACAAAATTCATAGAGCAGAAGAGGATTCTGATGCAGCCAGAAATAAGTGATCCTGTAAGCCTGGACAATCTTATTGAGATTTAAATATTTGCCTTTTCTATGAGAAGAAAAAAGCAGAGCATTCTTGTACCATCTAGTGCTTTGGGTCAAAAAATAGCAAAGTTTTCTGTAATCTGGTATCAGCCACAGAACTTCTGGACAGGATCAAAAGTGACAAGATAGGGGAAGACAGGAATTCCAGGGACTGCATCAGTGACCAAGACTTACCCATGGATACTTGCTCTGTTTCATTTCATAAGACAGAAGGATAAATACTGGAAAAAAAACCCATCCGTATATAACTTTAGAATGCTGCGCTTAAGAATTTTGGCCAACTGAAAGGAGGAGACTGTAAAATTCAAAGAGGTAAATGAAAAGGAAGGCTAATCAGAAACAGAAAAGGCCTATTAAAATTCTTTCAGTGCTCTACCCAAGTGTGTAAATCTAAATACCAAAATATTTTTCCCTCTCTTCCAGCAGAAACCATAGGATGCAAATGTCAAAAAAAAAAAAGAGAAAGACAAGGACAGTGCTAACATACTGTGCTACTGCTCAGCATCCTGAAAACACTCCATGAGTTACACAAAGTATAAATGAGCCTGAATTTAGCCCTTCACAAGCTACATAAGCCAGGCACACAGGTCATAAACATGCACATGCCTCTAAGGTGAAGGAGTATCCAACCATTTCAGATTAAAAATGAAAATTCTTATCACAGCCACACAGTGAAAATTTGTGTCCTGGATTTCAATATACAGAATGTAATTAGTCAAGTTAAAATTAACCATGTGTACTACTATAAAGAATGCTATGGGATCTCAAATGATAACCAACTACAGTATCCCTCTCAGATATCTGGATATCCTAACTATTACTAGACATGCAAATAACATTTTCATACAGTAATTTAAAAAAAGTGCTTTTTGAAAAGCTATCTTATTCTTAATATCAAGTAAATAATTATAAACTAAATAATCCGTATTTTAGGACTTGGTATTACTCATAGAATGTCTGAGAATAAACTGGAATATTATTAAGTTTTGACTATTCAAAAATCACACTTTCATTGACTAAATGTTTTCCTTAGTGCTACTGAAAGTGTGTTACTAAGCTTAAAAAAAAAAATCTTGCATCAGAGTTTATTGATGAAAGTACAATATTTCATTTCCATGAGAATTTGGTAGAGCCCATATGACATTACAAACTAAACATAAAGTTCAAAATACAGCTTAAGTGAGATTTTAAAAAAAAAATCCAAATTACTCAGATAAATTAATCAATATTCGCTCAATTCCCTGTTCAGTAAACAAAAACGTACAGCAAAGGGGCTGTCCCACAAGAGAACTATGACCACCAAATGCTGAATTTCTTTAAATTACATTATACTAGCTGTATTTAAATAATTGCTTAATTGTTGTTTAAATTGTATTAGAGTAGCTGTGATTAGCTGCATTCATCTCACGAGTAATCTAAACCAGTTTTTCTTAGCTCTGCTGTAAACTCAATGTATTGCTTCTTGACCCACATCAACAGCCTGGCCCAGCAAGCCTGACTCACAGACATCCCTGCTGACTGCTGATGTTCACCCGGGACATCGGGACCTGTTTATTAAAAGGAGCATCATAGATTGTATTTCCGTCAAACCACATGCAAATTCAAAAAGCTCTACTCAAAACCCTACTTTGTGACTAGATTAAAACCAGGAGGAGGAGGAGGAGGAGGAGGAGGAGGAGCGCCTCCCTCGGCCCTGGGGACGGGCGATTCTCCCACCCGCTTTCCCTGCCCGTGCCAGGGCACGGCAGGGCCTGGAAGCGCCATGGCGGGAGGCTGGAGGCCTCCCCGTCGCTCAGCTCAATGCCATCAAAACCCTAAACCAAAGGCCTGGCCGACTGTGCAGACAGAGGGAGCTTCCCCAAATGGTGGGAAGGGTGAAGAGGCGTTACCCTTCCCGTGTATTTGCTTCCAAGCATTCTGAGAAACTCGTCCTGTTTGTGATCTGCATAATGTGTCTTAATGCCAATTAGCTTCTTCTGCTTGGGGGGGATCTTACGTTGTTTACTTCTAATAAAATGCTCCATCCTACCCAAGGACATTATTTTATTAGACTGAAGCCAACAAAAAATGGTCTATAAAGAAGGGATGCAGGCTTGGTAACAACTCAAAAATAAGAGATTAATACTAACGAAGGACAGAAATTGTTCTTATAAGAATCATCTGGATTTTAAAAAGATGCATAAATTAAGGAAAACACATATAACAACCTGTGCGTTTATAGCGAGTATACCTATACATGTCAGCAACCCTCAAAGTGAGTATTGTATCCACAGTCTAACAACCATCTCTGTAATAAAATTATTCCTTAGAGCAATGGAATATTATGGATTATCTTCGTAATTAATGAAATTAAAGGCACCCTTAAAAGATTCAGATTAGGAGAAGGATGCATTAGAAGTTTTTCTCCAGCTAACTGAGATTATTTGAGCGCTGTGCTCTCTCTCTGCAGGAGATATGCCAACAGGTTCCCGCAGGTTTGTAAGACTCTGGGAGAGCAGACTCCGCTGGGAATTGCCACACAAGCACCTCCTTGTGGCACTGAATCCTCGGAGCTGAAGCCGTAAAAGGGGTGCTGTCTGAACATCTCTTGGGATTTTGCTTCACCTTCTTTGAGGGAAGCTCCCTGTACATGTATTTGTGGGAATCCATTGAGGAGCAAATCTCCAGCAAGAAGTACGACTTACAGAGGGACTGCAGAACTGCTAACCTAAATCAAACATTTGTGCTACTCAGACTGTATATCTCTTCAAGCTCTAAATGTCTTTCCTCATAATGCATGATCAGCGATTAATATAAAAAGAACCTAATCTGGGAAAAATCACAGTAAAAATATATACATATATTTTAATATACAAACACACAGCTGTCAATTCAAGAGATGTGAACTCAGCACACCTCTGTATAAGACTCCAGATGATATTATTACTAATCCACATGACAGAAATACTTAGGGACCCATACTTGGATGATATTTTAGACATAGTGACCAGTGGTTCCCTAGGCTTTGGTTCATTGGAAACAGGGTAGTAAATCTGCCTGCAGGTACACAGTGATATTATTGCTGTGGCCCAAACTGGCACGGAAGGCAAACTAGTGTTCAATAGTCCTACAACGATGTTAATGAAAGTTACAGACCTTTGCCACAGCTCAAGTATTGTCATTCCAGCCTCAACATCTTTACTATGCAGCCTAATACGATTTGAGAAATCCTTATATGGATCCCCACAGGGTATATGACACGCAGATGATGCCCTAAATGTCTTAGTTGCTCACAAATAAAGGATGAACAACTTTGACAGTTACGATATACAAATTAGTAAAAATAAGGTTCTAGAAAGACAATCAGAAGGAAAAAAAAAAGTGTGATCTAGGCAGAATTCAAATATACTTTCTGACAAGTACCTAAGGTAAAAGTCACAGAAGTTCACTCTCCACAGCGAGTGCAGAATTACCGCTTAAAGCCTGATGCTTACTCATTTTTCTCAGAGGAATTTTTCCTTATTACTAGATGGAATAAAAAAGTGTCTTCTCTTGTTTTGAAAGCCAAAACATTTCATTTCTGACTACCCAGCTGTAATCCCACAGTGATTATGTGTCTGGTGGAAAGATATTGGTTAGTTCTATAAAAATTATGGTGATAATCACTGGCCTTTACATTACATACTAGATGATAAACTGAGATGGCAGGTAAATTTTTTTCCTCTGGGGAAAAACAGAAATTAGAACTTTCTCAGTAAAGCAGGCAACAATTGAACTATTTGCTTCCCAAATGAGAACTTCTTCTCTTTCACAAAGAAATACTTTAATCTAGATGATTTACTGGACTGTAATAAAATGTACTATATCTTCACAGAAAAGATGAATTGACAAGATAGTGATTTCCATGAAGGGTGGCAGGAGAGGCTTCCAGAACCAAAAAACGGGACAAGATCGCTCTCCTGACATCACTGATTGGTTACACACATGTTGCTAAAAAAGATGAGGAATATCCGAAGAGCAATATTGTCTAACCCAAGATGAAGCAACCAGAACAAGAGAGTTCATAAAAGGGCTGAAGAGAAAAAAAAAAAAAAAAACAGCAACCAAAAAACCTCCAAACCCTGTTTCTTTGATTCAATAATTTTATTCAGTTTCTGTCCATTATATCAATGCCAGTGACACAACACTCTTGAAAAAGACTAGTTAACATGGGCTTGACAGAGCCAAAAGCTTTGAAAAAGCTAAGAGGTGATTATAAAAAAATAGGAGGACAACAGTCAATGCTGCCTCTTTAAAGCTTTTAAATGATCCTTACTTACACAGTTAGGGAAGTTAGCTCAAAGCATATTTTTTCTGGTTTTCACTTCTAATGATTTCTTTTTACAGCAAAATAAAGCCTGTAAAAAGGGTTGTTCAAGGCGATTCCATTAATAAGTCTGTACAAAGAGATCTTTCTTCCCCCAGTCAGGCCTATATCTTTATTTCTGTTTAATAAATGAATACAACAAAATTGTAGGGCAAAAATCAGTGACAAAAGTGTTGCAAGAAGTTTATATTGCCCTGCAGTCAATTTGCTGGTCAAAGTTGATAATGACCATTTGAAAACAAAACAAAACAAACTCAAAGCAAACCTCCAACTTTATCCAAAAAAACCCCCTCCACCCACTGGAGATAAAACTTAATGAATGAATACTATTAAATTAAAACAATACATAGATATAAGTTTCCATTTCATCAAGGTAAGGCCATCTTGTACGTCAACAAATTCTCTGATATGTTTTAAACTGAAGACTGAAATTGAGACATGTCTCCATTGGCTCACTGGAGTCACGTGAAACACTTGGACAAAGATTAACTAGTCATACTGCTATGCCTTTTCCTTATTTCTATACATGCTACAAAGGCATCTATAGCATAAACACATTGAATTCTTTTTGTACATTCCTGTCTTATGTGAGCAACATCTGTGCCTGTAACAACAAAGTTAATGTAACCACAAACTGGAAAGATGCTCTGCACAAGCACTGATTGGCAAGAATGGAAATTGGTGCACTTAATGATCCCTCTACTAAAGTGTTGCTCAGATATTAAAAAAAGAACATTGTTCTAGGCTTCAAAATTCAGCGTGAACAGCTCATGTAGGCTGAATCCTTCTTAAATAGATATGATTGTGTTTCAATGTCTTTTGTGATTACGACAATTTTGACAAGATAATCATCTCCTCTGAACAGGACTTTTAAAGGTTTGGAGAAATAATGTAAGATTTATTAAATAATCTGTCAAATTACCTATGAACCCTGCTTTCAAAAGAAATCTTATGATCTCATTAAAATAATTACAGAAAATCTATGCCTGATATTATAAATAACAAGTACCAGTACCACTGGTATACAAAGGAGAGATCTAAAAGTACAGGAACTTGCAAGATTCAAAAGGTGACAGCATTGCTTTGTTCTCTTAAGACAGTCAACAGAAGTTTCTGTGTTAAATATCCTGCACGTGAGGGCAACTTTTGAACCACAGTCTTCAAAATGGAGAGAAAGGAAATAGCCTTGTCTCTAGCCATGTTAAAATTAAATAATCTAGATATGAATATTGCAGCCTCATTTCTTTTTCTTTTCCTCACACTTGGTTGCCTCTTTTCTCTTATCGCTTTTGGGAAAAAGCAAAAGCTGGTTCTGTGCAGCACAACAATTACACAGAAAGAGAAGCACAAGTAGAAGCAGAAATCAATAGGGAAGTGTCTTTAAAAAAACCAACTTTGCTAGAATTCTCTCTTCAGGAAGAGCATGAGAAAATAAAGACATGAGACCTGAGATGGTGTCAAGAACGAGAGAAATTACAAATTTCAAACATCATATCCATTTTAATTTTAGATATTCATGCTTCTT
>NW_009609831.1:12057-14405 GCF_000690535.1 Cariama cristata
AAAGATAGGACTGAGCAAAATTGGGAAGAAGGGCATGGTGTTTACTTTCCTGTGTTGTAAATACAGTAGGCAGGAGAAAGAGGATAGGAACAGCTCCAAAAGCTCTACAAGAGTTGCATCCTCTTAACTCCTGCTGCCATTCATTATGGCCTTACTCTAGTAGCCAGCACTGCACTTGCAAAATTCAAGTGTCTTCTGCCTCTTACACTGGGGAAGTTACCCTCTTTTAATTGAAAACTCCTGCCCTTGGAGATTAGAGGGTGAAGTAATCAACCGACGCAAGGAGACAATGCAGGCAAAGCCTATCAAGACACTTCAAGATAAAAACCACAGTATTATCTGAGAGAATGTTACAGATACAGAAGTTTTTCCACCTAAGCTGCTTGAAAGACACAATGCTGCTGTCATGCCGCCGTGTCAGAGCACAACAGATCTGAAAGCCCTACTCATCAATACCATCACCAGACAAGCCCCTGCAGACTCCCACCGATACAACCACTTCAGCAGAAGTGGTCCCTATTGCTCGGTGAGAATGAGGAGTCAACAGCCTACGCACAAACCTATTTCAAGTACAAAATGGCATTTTATTTACCATGAAATGAAGCGCTGTTGTTTCTGAAAGCTATTTAATGCTGCAAGGTTAGTTCTTTGAGAAGGCATTCAGAAAATTGTTCCAGTGCTTCACAAAGCTGAAGTACTAAACAAATATATAAATGAGTTATTTAAATAGCTGAATGATTAACTGAAGTAGGAGAAATCCAACAATCATTTCGTAAGAGGTTTTAAGTGTAGAAGGCTATCTTCTCCAGAGAAATTAACTGAAATTTAAAGACATGAAATTTAATTTCACATATCTTGTTTTCAAAATTCTTTTATAGTCTTTTTTACTTTAAGAGGGAAAAAACAGCCAAAAAATTTTCCAATGATATAAAAGAAACACATGGGTTAGAAGCTGACTCACCAGTCTCTTCACAATTCTCAACAAAAGCTTCAGTTGCCGTGCATCTTTTTTGGACTTCAGTACTTCAGCAAAGCTGTCCATGTTTTCTGGAGACATACTCTCCTGACTGTTCCCTCCATACAGCTGAACCAGCAATGATAAGCACTGTGAGGCACTCACAAATATTTCAGTATCTTCACTGGGAAGCTAAAAATGAACAAAAAAATGAAGGAACAAAAATCAATTTCCGATTCAAAAAAAACCAGCATATCACTGGGGATCTGGAAGAGTATTAACGTTTGCATTGTGCCAGGAAAGAGTAATTTCTAGTTGATCGACTCAAAATTCCACTAAACTAAGCTTAATAAAGTGAGGAAAATATAATTAAAACAACTCTGTCCTTAAGCAGCCATATAACAATGTCTCCACTATGATTCTATCACACAGTCTATCTATAGTGACATCATAAAAGCACTGAAAACGTTGCTGCCAACTCTGTTATTTTCAGACAGTATATTTTGCTTTAAATAGAAGTAGTAATAGCAGAAAGTATCATTAGAGCCATGGTGTCTAATCTTCTACATAATGCACACCATAAAACTTCATTTAATTATTCCTAAATCAAGTCTATGGTTTCTGGTTGAGGTAGAGTACAGGCTATCTAGCTATTTAATGGATTTTAAGTAGTCACATTAGTAGGTACATTTTGCAGATTTAAAATATTTTTCTGAATTCCAGCTTTTCTGCACTCATTTGAAGAGCAGATGCTGGAGCAGGCTCTAGCAACAGGATGGAAAAACTCTTTCCTGGGAAGCAAAATTATGGAAAAGATGTGGGGGCATGGCTAATAAGCATCTTTAAAAGAGCTTCTGATAATATGACACCACTATCAAAATGATTTATATCTTTCTTGAAAGTACAGTCTGGAAATAACGAGTAGAGATATTATATTATTCTTTTATTCAGCGCTGTTGGAATGACAACAGGAAAGCAATGCCCAGTTTTCACGCAGACAGCTCACGAAAGCTAGTGAAAAAAAATCACAGAGGTTTCTTGGGAATAGGCAAGAGGATGACAGATTGGAAAACATAACAGCAAAGGACTGAAGAAATTCAATGTCTATAGCTTATCAAAGGGAGGGTTAAAGGGCACCTGATCATATTCTCTCGGTTACACATGAGAAAAAGAAGGCTGAGGATAGGTTAATTCCTTTACCTGAAAAAGGTCTGGTGACATGTGACAGCTCAAAACTTTAGATAAAGCAATTCAGATTAGAAGGAAGATAATACTTTGATTTCATTTTTCCTTTCTTTCTTTAATAAGAGTGATTAACTGCTGAAACAACGTTCTTAGCACTGAGACAGATTCTCTCTCACAGGCCATTTATATACAAATATTATAATATTAT
>NW_009609832.1:0-37980 GCF_000690535.1 Cariama cristata
ATATATATATATATAAAAGAATGAATAAGGAACTGTTGAGGAAGGACAGAAATGAAGGCTGAGGAGAACAAAATGGGTGAACTGAGAAGGTGTGAGTCTATGAAGTGGATTCCACCAATTAGGACTTCATTGTCTCATAGATCAGGTGTAAACTCAGACCAGGACTTAGCCAAAAATAATTTCCAGGCATGAAGCTGCCTCTTCAGAAGCAGAGCCATGCAAATTACTACTGACCATCAACTGCCATTTCAGCTTTTGGAATTTAAGCTGAAGTTTTGACTTAAAAAATTAAATATATCAATATCCAAACAGGTATATGACATTTTTTATACCTTCCTCCAGGCCATCCAGGTATAGCTAGAATGATGAGTAAGGCATGTATGGCTCATATGTGAATAGAAACAACCACCTCAGAATAACCATTAACTTACAGATTAAGGCTGAACTCAGAGAGGAATTCTACTTACTTTTAAAATGTGGCATTCCAAATGAATACATAGAGACTTGTTCCTAAGGCATTCATCCTTTCGTGGGTGCTGCTCACAGAGCCAAGAAAGCAATGCTTTGCTGATCGACCTGGAGGAATAATTGGAGGCAGAGGCTCCTCAGGCATGAAAACAGCCACCACTCATGAAGATGTGTTTTCCACTGGAAATTGTTTGATTTCTATCATAGAACCACCAACATGTTGCTTCCTTGAACCTGGAAGACATTATTAAGGAGGGTAAGTATGACTGCACAAAATAGATCACGTATTTCTCGATTTATGGCAAGATTTAGCCTCTGATCATGATGCAGCAGGGCGGTTGCTAGAATGATCATAAGATTTTCCTCATCTTAAAGCAGGAAACCTCTTTAGAAGACCTAATATCTTCTCCAAGCAGACTATATTTCCTTCTTTCTCTTTGTGATTCTCTACCTTTAATTGTCAGTAGAAAGACGATGAGTTGAATCAGGGTTTCTGGATGACCGCAGTTATACAGCTGATGAACAGATGTTCTCGATCAAACAGAATGTCCTTCTCTAACAACTTGGAAACTACTACTACTGCTTAAACTATGCCACATACAATAAAAATCTCTTAAACCATACATACCTCAAGTATTCAGTAATTATTAAGTAGAAAAACAAAAACAGGAGAAGGTCTACCATATGTGGACCATTCGGCATTTATTAGTAGGGAAACTTGTAACAGGGTTTTTAAGTCATTTATAAAAGCAAGCACAAAAGTACAACATTAGGTTGAGAACAGGGACTTAGACAGAGGGACACTGGGTTTTGTAACAAAGCCTCAGGCACCCTGTCACCTAATCAGCTCATTCAGACTCCCTCATACAATACGTGTGAAGAACAAAGTGCCTCAGCAGCCACCAAGCTGAGGAGCCACTCCAACATATCTGTTAAACTGGGGACCGTGGCAAGAAAGGTGAGAGAAAAACTGTCAATCCTGGCAGAGTATATGCTTAAAATGGATACTGAGCAGCTCTTGGCTCTCCAATGTAATTGTCTAAAAGTCCTTCAGAAATGCAGGAACAGGAGCTCTTGATTAATAGATATTTCAGGTTCTGTAAAGTATGAGGGCAGCTGTATGGGAGCTTCTTCATGGAGATGGTATCTGAAAGTTGGATAGCAATATTTAAAGAAACTATTAGTCTCCTATATGTGCTGTCTACAAACTTCACTTGTAATTTTAATCCTTAATTTATAGTCCTAAATTCTGTGTTCAAGTGCTAATTTTTCACATGAACTGTTATTTTTAGCTGATTGTTTTGCGAGACATTTGTTTTTCATGTTTTGTGACTAACGTATTGAATCACACGGCTCACTTCAGTTCCCTGATTGGACATAGCTGTTATAAACTCATCTGATACAAATGTGATTAAAATTAAACCCTTTCTGTATTCTGTGTGGTGTTAAGTGTTGCTTAGGTATGCTTCTCCTTCCCAATGCACACTGAATTTCACCTAACCTGACTTCTGCTGTTGTCCAAACTCTGATGAATGAATTCAAACAATCTGATAAAAATCTGGTTTCTAATTCAGCAAGTTAATTGTTAACAGACCTTTATATGCTCTCACTGGCACAAATCTTGTTTTGACATTGGGTTTTATAAAGTAAGACGACTATAGGAGTATGTAATGTATAAAGTGAAATAAAATAAAAAGCCTGCAACTGGGGAAAAAACAGGCAAAAAATCCAGTAACATCATGTGTCCATGTCCTGGTTTGGACATTAAGTGCCGGCCCAGCCTTAAACGGTGACAGTCCAGGAAGTAATCTTGAGCATTATTAAAAAGACAACACTGCAAATTAATCTGACACGCAAGAAAAAAAAAATGAGTGGAAGAAAAAACTTGTTTAATTTGTTATCACACCAAGATTAGTCCCAGAGCTGGCTGTCAGATTATCCAGAGTGAGAGTCAAGCAACGTAGCCTAATGTAACTTGAACTAATCTTACACAGTACTGTGGAATAACCATAAATTACTGAGAGCCTGCAAATGGTCACCTCATGAACTGCAAAGAGGTTTTGTAATTTCATTTTACTTTAGTGTCTGAACTTCATTCCTTTCACATCCTGTTTTTCTAATCTGTGCAAAAGGAAAAAAGGAGAATTATACCTTGTGTATTTCACAAAGCTGTCACACCTGGTCTGCAGAATGATAACCCAGAGTCACAGGAGAGGGGCTGCCAGATACAGCAACACTTTGTTGCTGTTTGAAATGATAGTTTATGACAGACCTAATAGATTTAGGTGAATACTATATCCTGAAAGCAAGAAGAATGTCTCAAAATTATTTTTATCTCTGAAGTAAATTAACTTCGTTTATTGTAATACTTGTGGCTGAAAAGGACACAGTCTGCACAGCCTGTACACCACTCAGTCCCACTGAATGTGGGTTTTTAGGAGCTTCTCACATCAAACCTAATTTCACATAATTTCAGGACATTATGTTGCTTTTATGAACATATTTTGTCTAAAAAGGTCTTTAAAAAGTAATTACCTGGTTCCAGTCTCTGAACTGCTGTGTGTGCAGTGCTCTCTGCTTTCTCCGTTCCCTTGCTGAATCTCAGTGTTGATGAGTAGGAGGAGACTGAATGTGTCCTTGGACATCACCCGATGGAGAGGGAGCAGGCGACACGCTTGCGGGCAGTGCTGCTGTTCAGAGGGACCCAGCCAGGCTGGAGGAATGGGCCGACAGGAACTTCATCACATTCAACCAGGACAAATGCGGCATCCTGCACTTGGGAGGGACTGGCACCCCTCCAACAGGACAGGCTGAGGACTGACTGGCTGGGGAGCAGCTCTGCTGAAAAAGAGTTGGGAGTCCTGGTGGGCAGCAGACATACATGAGCAGCAGCAAAGTCAACAAGATACAGGACTGTATCAACAAGGGCACAGCCAGTAGATCGAGGGAAGGGATTATCCCTGCTCAGTCAGCACTCGTTAGGTTGCACCTCGATGCTGCTTCCAGTTATGGCTTCCCTAAAATGAGAAAGGCGTTGAAACCCTAGGATGTGTTCAGGAGAGGACAGCCACGATGGTGGGGGGCTGGGGCACTTGACCTGAGAGGAGAGGCTGGGGAGTTGGGTTTGTTCATCCTTGGGGACCCAACAGCAGTACACGGTACCTGGGAGGATGGTGTCAGGGAGAGGGAGTCAGGCTCTTTATGGAGGTGCACAGCTGAGGAACAACAGACAGAGGTCATAAGTAATTGTGGTCTTTCCTTCCATACACTTTTTGTGACTTGCTGTCAAAATCTTCAAGTCTAATCCACCCTCTGTTGTTTTACTAAGCCTGCCCAAGCTCCTGACACTTTCCTAGTCTTTGTGTCGCTTTGATCAGATACTGGCTTTTTCTAACGTTAAAACTTTAGCAGTCATCCTTCCTTCCTCTGGCTAGGTTCTCTTTGGCTAAGACCTAAGGTAAATTTCCAAATCACTCTGCATTTCATTGGCCCCTGCTAATTGCCTGCTAAAGGTGTACTTCGGTTCTACAACATGTGGTGGTGTTGCACATGCTACTGTATTTGAAGGTCTCATTTTCCTTAAACACCTCCTCTTCAGAGCCATCAAAGGATTTCCCTATAGAAGATAGTAAAAAGTCAATCAGCCTTTAAAGTCAGCCTCCTTTCTTTCTCCCAAGATAAATTCCACATTCATGTTTTGCTTCTTAGTTACTTAACCTGCTCTCCTCTGAGTTTGTTTACCACTCTTACAACTTCTCCTGTTTATTCCTCAAGCTCTTAGCGTTTAAGAAAAAAATTTCCAAGGGTTTTAATTTGCCTTCTACTCAGGTTAGATTTGGGGTTTTCATGTTGTGCCTTGACAACACTTGGAAACAGGTTGAAACAAAAATTTCAAAAATTAAATTGATTGCTTATTCTTTTAGACAAAATCTTACATGTCCATTTTTTTCAATTTTCAATTAAGAAGCATGGATCTAGCCCTAGGTTAAAAATACAGTAGTTCAAGTAGTGATAAAATTAAGTGTGAAACTAGAATGCATTAGTGTGTCCTAAACCATAAAGCTACATCTAATTTTATCTCAGTTGTGAGGAAAGCCACTGAAAGGTTTAGACATAAGTGAAAGCAGTGCCACAACTCATTCAATTTCAATTTAAATCTAAATCTACTGCTTTTAATAGCAGTAGTCATAAGGGAGGAGGTTAAGCTATTATAAAATATACATCTGGGGATTAAACTACCCACTAACATCCCCACATTAATTACGCAAATAGCTCAATAGAACTCCTTTTGGTCAGGCACATTCTGTGCTCTGGAGGTAAACCACTATAGGTATTATTACAGCAAGCTTTATAACCATCATAATATAATGAAGCTTGCTCCCTTCATTAATCTAAGACATGATTTTTTCTGGATGATTTACAGGTAAGTGGTGATATCTGTGTGGCTGTGCCACGAGAATATGCACTCAAGGAATTAGAAAAAGATATCGCCACTCATCCCTTGATAATTTTGCATCTTCCTTTTAAGCTGTTGTACCAAAACCTCTTCGCAGCATGTACTCCTTTTTCTGTCCAGTTCAACTTTCTCTCTGCGTCGTGACATCTTGGCTGAGTGGAAGAAAGGTGTCCACTTCTGCATGAAAATGAGTGGGTTTCACTGATCACTAAAATGTCGACTTTGCTCAGGAACATGAGAGTTTACATTTCCTAGGTAATGGCCACCAAAATCCCTGAAAACTGGGATAAAATTATATGCAATTTTTGTGGTGCAGGCCTATGGAGCCATTTATAAAAATAAGCTGGGTTTTATATGATTGGTAACAAAAATACATAAAAATGTTGTTTGCCCCATATATTGGGAAATATCCTGTCTTGGCACTCTGCAGCTGGTGAGTCATAATTTTACAGTTTTTACTAAAATAAAAATGAAATTAAAAAGTCCACATTTTCAAAGAAGTACAGAAACATAATATTTATAGAAGATCATAAACAAGTACTCTGTTAATAGCTGTTGAACTTTGTTTAAAGAATAACAGACTAACATTTCCAAAGTACTCTTTGCTGAGATTGAACAGGATTTTATTCAAACTGTTGCGGTAACTAATGAAAAACAAATGAGATTTCCAAACAGTTTTGACTGTTAGGGGTGTGATGGCAATATCATTGCTTTTTGCACTTACAGCTGCTGCTTACACTGAAACTACCCATTTAAAACACAGTGTCATTTTATACTTGAACTCTTGATCTGCAATGCAGAAGGGCCAGGCATATTTAACCCAGACTGGAACCAGTCTGATGCAACCCCAGTTTTGTCCTTGTGCATGAAGACTCTTCAGCTTCCAAACTTACTTAAACCTCTGAGGGGGATCACAAACTACTGCTGGCTCTGGGACTGTTTTTTGAAAAAAAGCATCATAATGCTCTTGAGAGGCCAATGCTCACAGTAGTTATAGTCGGAGTGCTTCTTACACTTGTCCTGCCATGCTGGTTTGCTTTCCCCATCAGCTGCACCTCTGGATGAAGGCCTGGGGCAGAGACTGTGCAGCTCTCCAAGACTGAAAAGCCATTGGTGTCTCGTGGGAGCTGTAGTTCAGCAGAGGAGGCCTGATTAATCAGAAAGAAAAAGATATGAGAAGTTGAGCTAAACCTTTGGTAAGGAATTTTGTTAATACATCTGAACAGAAATTGAAATGAAACTGAAACATTTTTTGTGGCCAAACTTTTCATTTTGCTACTGAAGTTAGAAATTTCCACAAAATCCCCACATTCTGCCTGATGCTAACATTTACTCAAACAAATGTTAGCATTTTCCACATATAAATAGTTTCTAGGTAAATCAATATTAAAAAAATACTGAATACCTTTGGGAAGATTAAAGAAAATCAAGTGAAAAAGCACCAATAGCTAATGTAACGTCATCTATATTGCAAAAGATAGACAGAGCAAAATATACGTATTGATGAACTGAAAATCCTGATCTCATCTAGTTATCTCTGTATTGTAAAATTCCCAAGTACTTTTATTTTTCATGCAGATAGGTCTGCTAAGAATTCAGATTTTTTTTAGTCATATGGATATAACTGGAAAATGGCCCTCATAAATCATAAATTATTATAATTATTGGTCTCCATTTTACAGCTCAGATAGCATCAGGAATCCAAATGGTTCTGAATCCTAAATTTCAGACATTTCAGATCCACTTTTTAAAAAATGGACCAGCCACTGCTTTAGAAGAATTAAATTCTTTGTTACTGAAGTCGGTAGACATTTATCACTCACATTAATGGAGTCAAATTTCACCTATCATTTTGTTTCCTTTCAAAAAAAACCCAACCAAACAACCAAACAAAAATAACACCAACAGAAAAGAAACACCGACAGAAAAGAAACACCAACAGAAAAACAAACACCAAACTGAGATCACCTAAGCCACTTTGAAGGTTTTAGCTAGAGGTTCAGGAGACAAACATCAAAGGTTGTCAGAAGGATGACTGATCCCTGAGATCAGCAGGGCTGATACGTTCTGGCTGTGTCTGTTAAAGCTACAGGAGGAAATTACCAAGCTCAAACAATATTTTTCACATATTATTCTGCAAATCAGGGCACATTTAGATTTCATTTGTTCCACTGCAGATGTCACTTGATCCATCCAGATTTTGAAGTCAATTCCTGCCTTGATTTATGTTTGCCATAAATATTTTGAAGGAGGGCAGATGTGATCACACAGACCCCCACTACTATTTAGATGAGGGCTGCATCTACTGCTGGAGACAGATGTGCTCAGTAGGAAAATAATCTCAGTCATGTTACAGTACTAAACCTTGACATACTCCAAAGCTTTTTAAAACACCTGTTCCGCATAGCTCTGAGCAAAGCTATATTTAAGAACAACAGAAATCACAGAGGAAAGGCTAAAAAACAGTAACGTTACTCTTCCTTGGATACTAACAGTGAGGAGAGTGTTTAGCAGAACATGAAGTGTATTCATACCTCACGTTTTTAGGGATGTTTTTTCTCCTTTAATGTTGCATCTGAATTTCCATTTAACAGTTCAGAATGAAGGAATGATGATAACTTAGAAGAAATAGAGGACGCAATTAGCCTGTCCTGCTTCAGCCTACTGAACATTTTGATGATACAGTGTTAATACCAATTGAATGACATATTTGTATGTAAGGGAACTAAACGCAAAGTCTAATCCAAATTATAGCTGGGCTTATTACTTGGGTTATACTACTAGGCATGCAGCATACAGAAACGACTCTGTGAAACACCCAAGGCAAAGAAATCCTGCTTTATAGTGCATATAATCGGAAAAGTAAGGAAAGAAAATTTAAACTGTTATTTAAACAAGTCTCATTCCAATTACTACTTTCCTCTCTGTCAGGGCCAATTATTCTCACTTTAGACACGACGA
The DNA here is from genome assembly GCF_000690535.1 of Cariama cristata. Taxonomy (NCBI): domain Eukaryota; kingdom Metazoa; phylum Chordata; class Aves; order Cariamiformes; family Cariamidae; genus Cariama; species Cariama cristata. The sequence continues at coordinate 7,886 of NW_009609832.1, forward strand.
GCATGTCTAGAGGCTTTTTTTTTTACAGTGTATAGAGTGCCGCACAGTCACTTTGAAATGCTTGAAAAATAAATTAAAGTACACAGGAAAAGGAGACTTACTAAACTTAAAGATATCCTCTTATTTTGTCATACTGAGGCACATTAAAATACAGAAGGACTTTACAAGCAGTAAAGTGTTTTGGACATGCATTTACTTTTGCCCCTTAAAGTAACAGCCGGAAAAATTTGAAAACCAGAGCATTTCTTTCATAGCATGTATGCCAGACAAGAAAGCAAGCCCAGGAATGTTTCCTTTCTTTTTCAGAAAAAAAAAAAAATAGAGGTATTGGTTATGAAATGAATATGACATGTTAATTATAATGTCAGACTACAGATACTCTAGTTTAGAAGCCTCTGTTACCCTTGCCATGAACAGATAGAATGAAAATAAACAAAAATAGTGAGCAGTCAAAACCTGAGAATGTATTTTTGACCTGGTTAAAATGAGAACTGGTTAATTTTTTCTTAACATGACATAATACAATCAGAAATTTGTAGTAATTCCAGACTTACCAACTAGAGAACAAGGGTTTGCCTTTTGAATAGCAGATCAGGAACTGCTCACTGGTTGTCCATAGCTTTCTCATTTGCAGCAGACACAGTTGCTTTGTACTGATTTTAACTGACTAGAATAGAAACTTTCCCAAAACATAGGTACCTGGAGATCTTGCTTTGCTCTAAGTGTTTCTCTCACTGTCTGACTTGAGCAGACCAGACATGCACAAATGAACTTGTGTTCCAAAGGACGCCTTCATTGTACTCCATCCTGTAGGCAAGAAACACAGCAGGAAGGGAGGTATATTTTATTTTAGTGAATAAAAAGCATAGACTTGATACTTGTTGCCACAGGTTTTTGCCCTGAAGGCATCCAAAATCTTTTGATCATATTTTGTAATAGCTTATTCATTTGTATTAGTCATGGAAGCATTGTCAATCAAGAATTGTATGTCTGCTTTTACATCTGTCCCCATGGATATAGGAAAGCTGTGTGGTCAATAGAATTTCATGAAAAATATTGATTATACTTCTTGAATCGTCTTCTCCTAGATATGCCCATCTGCTTTGCTACTTTCTTCAATATCCATGTCAATACTGGTTGACGTGCCAGAACTATTGATTAGCTGGTGCAGGCAGAATATTCCTGTGGGTTTCAAAAAAGCTTTGCCTGTAGAAAGCTAACAGCTTGGAGATGGCTTTCCCTGCAAGATGTGCCTGTGTTCATACACTTTTTTGTTCATACAATTTCTTGTGCATAACACCAGAACTGATTGCATAGACCTGCATCCACAGATCTAGTCAGAAATAAGAAACCAAGGAAAGTGTAGGCCTAAAAACAAAAAGTTTGTTTTTCTTCTAAAATTCATCCTGAACTGAAATTTTAAAAAAATACAGAAACAAATAATATGCAAATGTGGGGTCATCTAAGGGAATGAAAAGTTAATCTTATGCATAGACATTAAAATTGGCTCTTTTTGGAAGCCCAGCTGCCCCATGAGAAAAAGAAGTTGTAATATTATTTCACAAGCCAAGGAAATGTGCACTAATTCTGCTACTTTTTACATAAGACTAATATATTTGACCTCACAGTAACAGTTACTTCCTGAGATGGCTGCTTGCCTGTGTACAATTGACCTGACACAGTAAATTCATGATTTTGTCTTAAGTCTCCTTCTTCAGCTGATTTCACCGGTGTATACAGTTTCATGTAATGGATTCTGACTCGTGGCATGTGATGCTGTTCTTTCTTTATCTGATTTCACAACCCGATTCATGTACATGCTGTTACCTTTCTCCCTAGTCCAGATCAGAATGCATTAGCCATTTTCCTCCTTACTTTTCGTATCTAGAGAGCTCCAGATACCTCTCACCTCCACACTCCGGAGGGAGGATTTTGCCCCGTTCCCAAGGAATGCTCACAGGAAACACTCAGCTCCCTTGGCTCATCCTAGCTGTCACAGAGCCCAGCAAACTCCATGGTTTGGAATTCTTCCCATTTCTTAGTCTGGCAGGTATTGGGATTACAGAGCATCTAAAACTAACCATACAATGGCTTTATTGCCACGACCTAAGCAAAGACAGCAGAGTGTACAACTGCATAGTTTAATTTCTAGAAAGAATTGTATCAAAATCGCAATAAATACAGTTCTGATCATCTTCATTTAGACATAACACAGAAGACAGCTGTAAGTGCCCTTTGTTAATTGCATAACTATTTTGGCAAGGTGATAGATGTGTAGAGAAGAAACATGTCACTCTGGGTCTCATCACCTGGCCAAAACTCACTGAAAACAGGCCACATGGTTTCTGGCAGTGGCTTTCAGCTTGTCAAATGTAGCAAACAAACATGAGTGTGTTTTCTTCACACTCAGGATACTCAAACAGCATAAACCAGCAGGAAAAAAGTATTAGCTGGTCCACTGTGAGATTGACTATCAATTAAGATTTTCTCTACACAGATAGGCAAGTGTTCAGTTCTCATTTTGCTGTCTGTTGGGCCACATACATTGTAATTCTTTTGTCATTCTTATCTTTGTCTTGATTGTGGTTTTTTTTTTCCTCAATAGAAAATAAATCTGAATAAACATGAAACCAGAATGAAAGTATATATTCTGGTTTCTTTGTACAGTGCCCCAGGATGGTCACAAAACTGGGAATGAATAACCAGAAACCATTAAAGAAAAAATCCATTAGCAACAGTAAAAGGTAGAGATAGGGTAAGCTTAAGGTCACATCCCTCAGGAGAACCTAGTTGTGGTATGATGATTTGGTCTGCAGTGTATACATATACATGAACACACAAGTCAACCTGGTACAATTTAATTTGTGCAGAACATTGAAAGAAATAAGAAAAATTAAAAGAAAGCCAGGATCTTTTTTTTGAAAGAAAAAATATTCACAGCTGAAGCACAAGACATTCTACTAGGAGTTTCCTTAAACAATAAGAAATTCATTGACACTTTAACAAGGGGAAGCATTTCTCTGAATTACAGCCTTATTTAAACATCACACAACAGACGTAGTGTAAAGTGGGTAAGAGAGTTTCTGTTAGTCCTTATAGGACTGTCAAGGTCAAAAGTCAATTAGAGTACTTCTTCTAATTGAAGAGATGAAATTATTTCCTTGCTGCCTTGCTTAGTATGTCCTGCTTTTACAACAAATATTTATAGGATAGATCATTCTGTTAGGAAAAGACATGATTCATTCTATCCTAGGCAGACATTGGAGTAATTGTAAATGTGAAATTCATAGTTTCTAGCACTGGTAAATGTTTGCACAGAACCATTTCCCGTTCCATGACTACAAAATTCTGGTTTTGCTGAAGATTCAGTTACTGTTGAAATCAAAGCTAATATAGCTGCTGAAGTTAGCGGGGCAATTTGCATGAATGAGATGAGCAGAACTTGACTGGTGATCAGAACAAAGCTGTCATACAACATGTCCTCAATATCCTGTGCTTTTACTTTGCAAATCAGCAAACCCAGGACATTTAGACAAAAGGCCAAACAGCATACCCTCCATTTAATGGATTCGCACACCTATCTGTTTCATGGTTTTTTCTATTCTGATTCACTGCCTTCAAGAATGTTGTGTCAGCTACACAACAGTTGCTGATCCTTTATTTTTACCATTTTTTACAGCATTATGATAAAATGCCCATAACTATGCTTGTCTTTCTGTCAAGCACAGTACCTGCAGGGTTATATAATTTACAAACAAGTTGAGAAATAGAGAAAAACTCAGAGACAATATCTTTATTTTAAGTACTAACTGATTTGCTCATTCTTGTTTACTTCTTGCTGATGGAACCGACAGCAAGAGATTTGTATTATTTCTGTTGCTGCTTGCTGAGAGAACAGATTGACTGTACCCCGAGTTCTCCCCCAGATCCCTTTCCATGTCCTTGTTTCCTGGTAGTTTCTCCAATTTAAGAAACTGAAGACAGTGGGATTTGGGCCCAAAAGTTCTCCTACATTTTCTGTTGATTTAAGTGGTTTTTTGGTACTGCTGAGTATAATTGTTTAGGGATAGATTCTCAGTGTAAACTGGCAAAGAGCCTCTGAGTGCTGCATAGTCATGCCAATTTACACAGCAGAGAATTTGATACGATCTCAGCGAAGGGAACATAATGCTACACGCAAAAGAAATTCAAAAGCCAGAGAGAGGCAGACTGGCAAAAAAGCTCAAGAGAGTGAGAGAAAAAAAAACGTATCAGAAAATCTGTTTTAATAGCTCTGTAAGGGGCCAGTTGCAGGTACTGGGGGAAAAGACAGTGAGGCATAGCAGGCTGAGTTATTCTGTCTGTCCCTTTGTGTGCATGCGGGTAGAGAGAGTGCATATGATTCAGCTTCCTTGCTAATGCTGTGAGACGATTAAACAAGGTATCGGTCATTGTCTCATGTACTGTGAATATAACAGCATTCCTATTTCTGTTATGCCAAGTGTGAGTTTGTTTTACAGTATAACTACGAAAATACTGTAATGAAAAGCTCATCATGTCGTGACCACACATAAATTCAGAGGCACCATGTACCACATTCACTAATACTCAGATTAGATTAGACAGACCATCACCAACCCAAAGATCGCTTGAGTCTGGTTTATACCTGCCATGTGTCCACACAGTCTATACTTAAATATTTACAGAGTAAAGCTAGTGTGGCATTTTCTGTTTTGCTGTATTTCTATAAGCAAAGCTAATAAAAATGTGGCACCAGGAAAAAAAAAATAGGAAACTACTCCTATGGTAGCTGGTTGAGATCACCCAAATGTTTGTGAAGAAGGGAAGATCCTTGTTAACGAGCCATGTATCTCCATCCTCACCATCAAACCGCAGTCTGAAACACCACTGTCTAATTCCAGCAGTTGTTATTTGGAAGTTGTCAGGCGAGACACACTGTAAGCTCAAAACCTGGCAGCCTTCAGTGATCAGAGGTGGAGAGCATGGAAGAGAAATAGCAATTATTTTGCACACCTGGAAATCTTGCAGCTACAGAAGCTGAGCCAGAATCAGAGGGAAGACTGCCATTCAGGAGAATCTGAGCACCCAGTAAATAAATAAATCCTGATCATGCTAATTTACAGAATGAGTCAGGGTCTGGGGAAAAGATGAACTACTCAAGGAATTTTTAAAACACAACTTATCATATGCTTCAATGCAAAGCAAGATTCAGGTCTTCAGTTTTTGCCTGGATTTACTTAACAAAGAACATTGGGTCAGTCAGTAAGCAATGGAAATAGTTACACATATGGGGACAGATAGAAATAGACCCTCCCCCTGCCCAGGTTCTGCCCTGGCCTGAAGTATGACATTTCCATCCATGAAATACCAAGTAACCATTTGCTGTATGAATGCTATCAGTAACGGCCGTTCACTATATTGTGCATGCCTACAGTAAGTTGCACTGCCCATTCCTATAATTTCTTTTGTCTGGTATTGTCTGCGTCACAAAAATCTGCATTTGTTTGCCACACCAGTCTCACTTTCATAAATACATTAGAAATGCAGTGTAGGACAGATTAATTAATTACATGAAATTGTGGAGAGAAAGCTGTGCTTAACAGATGTATGTATTTTTGAGAACAGGGCATACAAAATAATCCTTCAGATATAGATGCAATATACCAGTCTCACAGGAAATGTCATCTACAGTATTTGGACCGGAGTTCATTATCAGCATATATATTAATGTATGTATAGAGAAATATACATACTTCTGAATGGAGGGTCCATTTTCCTGCTTTTGAGGAAAGCATGGTTTCAATAATAAAGTGTTTGATCTCTCTGATGGCTGAGCTACTTACAAAATAAGCATTCACTACCAAAGGCCACTGAAGTTACTCCTTAACTTCTAGCAAAGAGAGGCACTAAAGTTCCTCATTTTTCAACTGTAGGAAACCATATAAGATGTTGGTTTGTACCACCAGATATCTTTTCCATGCTTGTACACTGCTTCATGTCAAAGGGACTTCTGAGCCATAGGCAGGATTACCAGGGGATAAATGATAAACTATATAAAGAAAAAAGTGAAACTACGTTTCTGTTACATTTAATCATCAGGGCATTTATACTTACACAAAATGACATTTGAAAAGCTCCCCAATTTTATTTGAAAATCAATGGTATAATGGCTTTGGAATTATGTCCACACATTGGAAAATCCCAGGAGCTCATCCCTGTGGTAGGAAATGAAGCACTGTGACCAGTATTGTATAGTCTACACAATTTGTTTGCCACAACAGTCCAATTTAATTTTAAAGCTAGGAAAATATATTTGAAGAGGTTACAGAGCTGAAGCTACTGTTCAGTGTTTTGCCTAATATCTAGAAACTTTTTTAGAATTCAACCAGCAAAGTATTAAATTAACACTCTCATTGTGACCCTAAATAGTGGAGTACATATAAAACTTATCTCAACCTGGAGAAATCAGGTTACATTTGCCCCTAGATACATAATCCCCTATATTCCCTACTGCAGCCAATCAACCATCTTTCTACTGACATTTTGGACGTGAGAGGCTAGAGGGATGATGTCAGACAAGGACTAACAGAAATATTGTTCATGTAGCATTGACGACTGATAAAAAATTAGCAGTCATGTTGCCTGGACAGAGCTCTGTGGGGTCTTTTATTAGGAAACACACCACAGGCTTTTAACTTCTTCCTTTTAATGGGAAAGCTCTACCCAATTTCTTGCAGCCATCCTGCAGGCATCCTCTGTGCTTATCACCGTAAACCCTGGGCTGCCTTAATCAAGAGAAGTGGGGAACAGGCTAGTGGTGAGCATCATGGCAAATCTACGTGAAAAGATAAACTCACCTGGAGCTTTGTGTATTTACAGAAATAATCTTGAGATTCATTGAATTTCTCATAAAAGATAGCATAGTTCTAGAGTGAGAGCTTTCCTATGGGTCCCATGCTCTACTACTGATCAACATGGAACTGTAGAACTTCCTACGTAAGATCTGAAGTTTAAGAGAACATAAGGCAAACCTCCTTAGCTGTTGCTGGGATGGAAAAGGAAGGTGCTCAAAAGAAGGTAGAAGCTTTCCTTAACTAAAAAATAAAACAAACAAACAAAAAAACACAACATCCCCCCCAAATCAATTTTTGTATGTGCATTTTTTGCTTTTTCATTGTTTGTTTAAAATACTAAAATATATATACTAAAATATAGCAGCTTTTTAAAAAATGTTTAGCTTTTAGTATTCAAAAACATTTCATTGAATGGAAGTATATTCATATAATTTTGGTAGAAAATGCCTCTTTTGAGAAAATAGGGTTTTTTTAATTTAGAAATTAAATAAATAATTCTCACACTTCCGAAATCCATGCCTTTAAGAAACTTCTAACAAGTGAAAAACAAAATGCATTGATCTATCTTCATTTAGTGTGGAAAAACACTACTGTATTTATGTTAGCATTTCTAGTGTACAATGAAACATTTAAAAACGAACAGTAGATTTCTTTTTTGAGCAAGACTTGAAATCAATTGAGGAGCAAAATTTTTGTATTAATTAGTGCCAATAATGAGTTACTGCTATAAAACAAAACAAAATGTATATATTTAAAATTATCACCAGTACTGGAATATCAAACACAGTTGAAATGCAGCCTTTATTGCTCTTTAAATCTGCCTAAATAAAAAAACAAATTCCATCCCAAAGATATTCAAGGATTAACTAGAGCTTTCCTGCAAGAAATAGTTTTGTGGGTTTATCTGAAATTATGATGGTTAAAATGCAGGACCTTTATGACCTGCTCAATGGCAGGTTTACATTGAAACTGTTATAAATTATTACAGAGGTGAAGCCAATCTAAACAGTCCAATATAAATATATCTGCAGACATACTGGCTACTACATATTCTAAACACTGTCTGTATATGAATAAACAGAGCTTTCTAAATCATTTAAGAAAATGTATTTATTCATAAAATCAATAATATTTATTTTTGTGTTTGACAAAAAAGGACTATTATATCTAACTTATTGGAGCTTGAAAACTTTTTTTTTTTGGATTCTCCTGTGGTTTTCCTACATCTGATAACAGTTAAGAATTTTATTTTGAATTATGTGAATGTTTCTAATAGTTTTTGTATTTGACTAATCCTTATCTGCTTAAATTGTTATTTTATTAAATTTCACAAGTTAAATATTTGAGTGAACATACTGTACAGGGCTACATTTATTCAGCACTGTGTCAACGAAAACTTTTATCAAACAGACAGGTAATATGGAAAACAAATCCATATTTGTGTTTCTACTTTCTTACTCATTTGGAACAGGAATAAAAATACATATTTCAGTTCATACTATTATAATAAGCAACATTTGTGGCAGGAAAGGAAATGTGAGATGTTAACATATGACGAGACCCTGGGTATTCCATTTATATGCATGAAACCATACAGGAAAAATTGCAGACTCAAATAAAGTTATGTATAATAACACCGTTTGTGTTGCTTCCTAATTTCATACAATATTAAAATTATTATATCACATTAAAATTCCTCCTGCTAGCTTCCCAGGAAGATTCCCAAAGTGCTTTGCAAGACGCAATCTGTGTGCTACATTAAAGGAAAAAAAAAGCACATAAGTTATATATGCAAAATAGTGTTCTGAAAAAACAGCCATAAAACTGTAGAAAATGAGAAGTGAGAAAGGCAGAGTTCTAAGATCTGCTACACTGCATCTTGTTATTGGTTTAGAGGAACCTGCTAGAAGCATAAGTGCGGCTCTGAAACAATATAAATGCCAATTCCTTCCCATAATTTCTGTCATTTAAAAACTGAGTTATACCCAGAAGCCTGCAGTTTAATGTATCCTTTGAAACTCCTGGGTTTCTTATTATTGTAATTTTGTGATGTCTTTCCTTGTTTACTATATAAATACCCTGTAACTGTATCCAATATTCATAGCTGCAGCATTTATATACCGCTTTGCTACTTATCTCCAGCACTTCCTTTAGAAAATTATCCCTTGTACCTGCTCTACTGTACAAAACAAATACATAAAAAGAAATTGAAGCACACTTTTTATTTTGAAAATTATACAACCATGGATTTCAATCCTTCATGTCCCATATACTTCCAAGTTCTCAGTTATACACATTTGCTTTGCCATATAGTGTATATAATAGACATACATTTTCAGAGTGCTGGCTCCCTGTGCCAACAGGAACCGGTAGCTCTATTCTTGCAGCTTTCATATATTGCGTTTGGTTGTTCCCACTGGGGAGATCCTCACTGATGCTGTTGAATGTTTGTGGGGAAAGGAGTTTGATTCAGTCTCAAAAGCATTAACTAGGGTTTTTTCCATAATTTGCTGGATAACCAGGAAAGGTCTGAGGAAGGTAACAGCTCTTGTGGGTCAAAACTGCAATCCCTGAAGAATTGCTGGATAAAGTATGTTTGAGGTCAGATTTCTTTTGATAAAGTAGAACAGTTACAGACAGGTAAGCTATAAGACTTAGGGAGCAGGAAAGAACTGTTTTGAATAGGAAAGAGTCCCTTCCCACCAGACCCATGCTGCAGAGTCTGGATCCTGATCTGAACGTCCTCCCTCTAGATGTCTCGTGTTTCTGCCCAGGTCCCTCAGCTGGGGTGGTAAGTCTGGGAGAGCCCCGTGACACAGACACAGCAGTGGAGCTGGCACCATCACTTCCCAAACTTCCTGCTCTACCTGGAACTGCCACGCGCAGCCCTTGGATTTGATAAAATGATTAAATAAAAATGTGATTATAATGGATCTTTGCCAGCCCACAGTCTCTGGAAGTATCAGCAAGCCAGGACAGTCAGCTATTTCACACCGTTAACAGAACGGAGCGCATGCTGGCTCCAGACAAGACCTCTGTGAGGTGAAGGGGCAGTTTTGCCCACCAGCCAGCAGCAGGGAATGGATGGTCCGGCTTTCAGCAGGTTTGATAAGTGGGGTGCTGAGCCATGAGTCACCACTGGCGTCCCTTGCTACTGTAAGCATGGCTTCTTCGGGAAGCTGCCTTCTAAGATAGCACTGGCCATAGAATAAAAAAACCTGCAGTTCTCACTCACTACTTCATTCCTACTGACGGGAAAAGAAATTGCAACCAGCGGTGGTAGGGAAATAAAGATGATTCATTGTAATCCAAGCTAACACAACAAAAGAGTAAAGAGGTAAAAGATGTGAAATAAAAAGATAAAACTAATAAGGAGTCGCTTCTACTGAAGACGTTAAAGTTAAATGAAAAAGATGGATTGGTGTTTAATTAAAAGAAAGAAAAGTAATCAAAATGAATTGAAATAAAAAGAAAGTAAGCTTAAAGGAATTATATTTCCAAGTAACAATATTCTCTAATTGTTTAATGAGTTCATATTGTGTATGCAAAATATTAAAAGGTGCCCTCAAGGGAGGAAGAAATTCTTTTACAAAAGATAAATAGCAGGAAAAGCAAACAAAAAGAAACAAAATAAAGAATGTTCAGAGGGAATAAATAATCCTTTGCAGAGAAAGAAGAGGTAAACAAACAAAGAAATTTTAAACAAAAAAAAAAACTCTGGCTTTATCTGCTCTCTCAGGTTCAAAAAAGAGTACATTGCAGGTTGCATTTGTTCTTAAATTATCCATGATGCTAATTTAGCGATTAGCTCCTTGCTCCTGGGCCACAGATACCATGTGAGTGTGCGCTCCATCCTGTGGCAAAAGCTATGGTGTTCCCACAGTCAGGCAATTGTAATTCTAACGATCGGATTTCCAAGAACCAATTGTGGATGTAACATATTGAGACCCTGTCAGCATTGAATTACGCAAAGTATAAGATAGGCAAAAAACTCTATGTGTTGTAAGTGATAAAAACACTTTTGTTCATATTTCTGCAGTTGCTGTGCTGGTTGGTACTTTTCCCTTTCTGCTGTCTTCTAACTTCAGCTCAGAGATCAGGTGTCGACTACAGCGGTGTGTTGGTGAACTTCAAACCTGTGTCCATGACTCAAGTGACAGGGGCAGGATTTAAATAAGCCTCACTTTGCACCAACTAAAAAGAAGACTTTTTCCTCTGAGTGAAGTGTTACATATTTTAAACATTTTCTGATAGGGAAAAAATAAAATTGTCCAAAAAATAAGTCTGAATGTGAGCCAAGTGTAGGCTGGCAGGGAACTGTCTGACAGTGTAAATGCTCATTTGTCATCTCAGGGGAGTGTTAACTCTAGCACCTGGTTACAGCAATTTAAATGTCATCAAGGTAATTCTGTCATGGCTGATTTAAGGCTAATTAAAATCAATTGTTAATCATTTTAAGTTTCACTTTACACTGGAAATTTCTGAAAATACAGATTTTCTCTAAGATTTAGTTGCCATGGGATTTTTGGTTGAATGTTTTTGTAAAATAAAACACTTCCAAGTTTTGGTTACTAATTTGTTATTTCTGGGTTTTCCGCCCTTTCCATTTTATCTGTCACATTCTCTACAATGACCAATATGCTTTTTTTTAGATCACCACTACAGAGATGAACACCATATCATTCCAGGTCACAGACTGATTTGAATTTGATTTAACAGATGTGCAAAGAAGATAAAGCCAGAGCATTATTTATTCATGAGCTTTTTTCTTAATGTGGTCCGGAGTGGAAATTACACTCTAATGAAGGAAAATCGTAGTGATAAAGTACCAGGAACAATAATATTTTTTTGCAATAATATGCCTGTTGATACAGCAGTCAGATCAGTTGAAGGTGAAAGGAACAATGGTTTTGACACTTGGAATATTAGCAGGCATGGTCAATTTAAATAGATCACAGCTGTATTTCAGTTACCTGCTGGTGGTGAATGCACATTTTTTTCTCCTCCACACATCTGGGTCAATAATATTTAATCATTCCACACAAATAGAAGTTAGATTATTTATAAACAAAAACTCTACTAGCTCCATAAGTGGGCAGACCTCCTTCCCCCACCACTGGAGCAGGTTATTTGAAAGGCCCTTAAGGTTGCATTTCCAAAAAAAAGATAAGCCACTGACACAGCAAACCATCAGCGCTAGCTAATGCTATCCACCCTTCCTTGCAGCAAGTCACCTCTGTATCAAATGATACTTACAGATGATGCTTGGGTGACTTCAGACCAGCTTGCCTGATTGCAGCTTAGTTGCGTCATGAAGACCCTGAAAGCAGAATCAAATTTAGACTTTGAAGGATTATCGCAATCAGGCTGCACTTTCTTTTTCTTATTCTTTGTTGAAGGGAGGAACAAAGTAGGTGGTCCCAGCAATAAGGAATAGATCTCTGCTTTCCTTGGCTAGAGAATTTGGCAATTTGAAGTCTACAATATCTAATTTGCTTTATGGGAAAACAAAGTTTTAGTTCTTCTGGAATGAGTGAGATTATACTGGCTCTGGGCTTTCTCATTTTATTTTTTGTTTCTGTATCCAGGAGCAACAGACATCGGTGCACCTGCTGTACACGTGCACATTTCCATCAAGGACCAATAATATCTTATATTCCTTACAGTTTATCTGTGGACCTCATTTCCAATTTGACTTTTCCAAATCAGAACTTCAGCTTGCCTAATTTGTTCCCCGTGGCCAGGCAGTTAAAAGTATAAATGAAAGATGGGAGAGACCAACCAGTCTACACTTCTAAAAGTGTTCCTGAGACAATAGTCCTATTACGTCAAACCAAGTATGAAAACTTTGCCCTCAGTTTTCTATATAATATTTGAACTTTTAGCCTATAGCTGGAGTCAGAACTGATCATGCTCAAAAAATAATCAGAAGCTTTGATTCTGTCTTTCTAGAATGACCTGAAAATCAGCAGAATCGGCCTTCACAAACTCTTCATTTATCTTTGATTCTGTAGACAGTCTAGTTAAACGTGAGTTCTAAAAACCATGGAGTCTGAACTGTTGAGAGGTTAATCTAATTGAGCTAACTAAATAGCACTGGGTCACTGTGTATTCTTCTGAACCTAAGTCTAGTTTTACAAATGTTCTCCCTTAACTGAGTTGGTCAAAAGATTGTCTCAGTTTTCTAACATAAAGTGTGAACTCCATGTTTCATGGAAATAAATCTGACATCATCATGCAAGTTTCTGTTTCAACTTATACGAATAAAGCATTTTGTCAAATTCAGTATTAATCTGTACCAATAAATTAATAAGGAAGAAGATACACCGAAAGTATTAGAATGCACCACTATCTTTGCTTTAGGGTAAAAGGGATTGACACAGATTTCTACATACATTAATAAAAAAGCAATATTGTTATTTTATGGAGAGAGAGCAAAGAAAATAAGTAGAAAGAATTTAGAAAGCTCATCTGTAATCAAACCATATGACACTCAGAAAGCAATCTCTAAACCACGAGCATGAGTATTTGCAGACAGTGCCATGAATGTAGATGCCGATGTGGAAAATACTACATTTTTCCATAATTAGGCATCTGCAAACTATAGTTATCATCCAAAGGAGTGGTCTAGTTCTGAGACGTAAATGACACCCAGCTAGACAACCCTGTCTAGTATTTCTGATTAATTAATAAAAAAATATATTCAAAAAGTAAGTCTATTCACACACACAAACACACAAAGACTGGCACTGAATTGAAGGTGAGACAGACTTTTCCAAATAAAAATGAATAAAAACAAACTTTTCAGTTGAAATCTAGATTAATATGCAAAAAAAATTATTTTATTTATATAAAAAAACTGTCAGAAAGTAAACATCACTGGAGAGTATGTTTACGCTGGTCAGTAATAATCTAGCTTGAAAGCAGTAAAAGATCCTATATTTTCAGCGAGTGATTCAGTCAGATATTCCGAACACAAGTCTTATCACTGATTCAATCTTTTCAAGACCATATAGAGGTATCACAGTGACATGAAAAGACCGTAAGAGCCCCCTTTGCTAGCTGGGGATTGATTGTTTCAACAAGAAGATGGCAAAGGATTAAGCAAACTTACTTAAACCTGTACAGGAACCCTGCAGGAAAGGAGGGTTTCAAAGTTTGCTTGGCCTACCGGTCTTGCAGGAGAAGTGTCTGTAGTGACATCCCAGCCAGGACTGCAAACTGTGCCCAGCCAAAGAAACGTCTAAGTGGGTTTTATTTCAAATCTTGGAACAGGTTTGAAAACAGGAGGCTGTTACTGTGGGCTCTGCTTCTCTAGTAGCTCAGGGCAGAGTATTAGGGCTCAGCTTTAGGGTTCAAACTTCCACACTTCAGCTATAGCCATTACTATCTAATTACTGGTTCTTCCTTCCTATTTCCTTATCATGTTGGATCACAGCATTTTTCACACAATGCCTGATAGTATCATTTGCCCGCAGTACCTTCTCACATAGTAGAAGGACTCAGTCCTACCAAATGCTGAGCAATTTTTCTGACAAGGCAAAACATGCAAAACCCCATGCTCACCCTCAAGCACACAGAATCCCATTTACTTCAGGTCCTACTTTTCTTAAAAAAATGAATGTGTACTTAAATGCTTTGCTGACCTGTGAGAAAGAACTGAACCTCATCTGAGAGTGAAATTGAAAAGGACCAAGTTTTAAGAAAGATACCTATACGCGTAAGTCCAAATGCTTAGTGTTATCCAAGAATTTTAGCGGCTGTAATAGGAGGAATAAAACACGACGGGAACCATGCAGCCAAACAGCTTGCCATTCTTCCAACATACTACTTATTTATTTCAAGACTTCTAAGTCTTCCATCACTGAAGCAGCTGAGTTGTATTTACAGTCGTATTTTCATTGTTTGCTTTTCTTAATCACATAAACATCTGTGGAAAAACCACAAATTCAAAAAAATTCAATATCTGTAAACAAAGCAAGTTTATTTCCTATGAAGCAAATATTTTCACAATGACTGTATGTGATACACATTCTTTTCAAGCTGTGTAGGGTGTCAGATCTTGTCCAAGTGTGTCATATTGAACTGTTTTGTTGATAGTCTTTATTAGAGGAAGTTATATTCAATGCCTGGGATCTGCAGGAAGAGTTTAAGTAACTACGGCAAGCTTAATTCAGTGTTTTCATTGAAATCTAGACTGATGCTTAACTAATTAGTTTTTGCATTATCTTTTTGATGGACCAGCTAGTATTTACATGCACATTGCTTCATCTTGTCTCTACACTATAAAATAATGTATTTATTTTTATATATAAATTTACATAATATTTGCTTATATGTAATGCTTATATATTATATTATATTATATATACTATCTATTTTCTATATATTGAAGTTATTGATGTATTTTTAGTCTCTATATTTTAGTGCTGCTTTCATGGACCTATAATGAAAACCCTATAGATTTGTTAGAGAATCTCATTCACACCATCTGGGAAATTGTGAACCTCACCCAGCAGCTCTTGTTAATGAGGCTAGCTCTTTCACTTAGTGGAACTATTTAGAAAAGGAAAGATAGAACCCATGTAGATGGCTTATATTTGGTCCTCTGAAAGTTTGTACAGGACCCAGTGTAGACTGATCAGGTTATAAAGAGTTCCGGCATGGGTTCCTCTCATTTCCCCTGATAGTGTAGTTCTACTTTTTTAGGACTATATTGGGGGGGGGGAGAGAAGATAGAAAGACAATAATGATCAAGAGATCACTGAAGGTCAGAAATGCATTTTCCTTCTATTTCAATAGAGTTATAAGCATATTTAATTATGCCATAGTACAATACATGGGAGGAAAAGATATGTAGAAAAAGAAAACAGTCTTCAAACCAGACATGCGTTTCCAGTGTGATGGATATTTTCAGGAAAAACTGAGCATTACCAAAGATCCAACCCCAGCATTACCAAAGATCCAACCCCACACTGAAATTACTTCTTTCCACATCTTCCTTAGAGACCATACCCTAAATTACCTTTTCACTTCACCATCAGTTCAACCAGCGTTTTAGAAAGACCTCCTCTGGCACATTGCATTATCACAGCAGTACCAAAATGACATTTAAACCTACTCCACGATCTCAAGCATTATACTGAGTCTGGGTGCAATTACTCCTGAGATGCACTTCTACATGACCTGCAGCTCCAGACTGACTGCATTTCTACCGTTAGAAAAACTGGTCTCAATCTCTGCTATCACAAAGCATACTGCAAATTTGTTCTGAAGCTCTAATCAAAATATTGTACTAGCATAGTAATATTTACATTTCCAAGGCATCAAGGATATTCAGACACATTAAAGCACTAATTTAGAGCAGTATAATATTTGGCTTTAGTAACATTTTTTGGGGTGTTATATAGATACATCAGTAAACAATGCAGTTTTTGTATACAGACCTGATAGTTAAGGGTGGTTTTCAGAGATAACTCTTTTGTTTAAGGTAATACTGCATTTTGGGCTACTTTCAAAAATTTATTTTTCTACCAAACCTACAAAGCTTTGGGGATGGTCAAAATATGTGCATATTTGGAGCAGAAACAATTGTCAGGTTTATACTGGTTAAAAGTCTGACCAATATCCCAAAGTGACATTCTGGGAAATATGCAAATGATTTTTCAAGTTATTTTAGAAATAATGGTATTCAACTCAGGAAGTTTATATTAAATACAATCTACAGTGGAGTTACAGTGAGAACTTCATTTTGGCTGATGGATGATAAGAATAAAGTCCTCCCCAGATGAATTGAGCCTTGTGTATATATCCACAAGCTATGCTCAGACAGCTTATTTCACATAAAATTCCTACATAATGCATGGTTTCATCTAACATTGATCCCAATCCAGTTGGACCCTAGATTATCAGGTTGGATTTTTCAGCTGAAAAAATACAGTGGTAATATTTACAAATATTTACGTCAGTTCAGGTTCTTGGAACTTAAACATGTGACATGATACCCAGAGATAACTTGGGAGGTAGAGCTTCTTTCTGGACAGTTCAGAGTTTGGTATTTCTGAGAAGTATTTGGTATTTTTTAAAAACCAGTTTGTGGCAGAATGGGCAAATGCTGTTCATAAAGTGAACATTAATATTTATGAAATGGAGAAAGTCTAAAAAGATATCCTCCAGAGTGGGAAAAACTAAATGTGGTAGTGTCAAAGGTAAAGTATTTCACTTTGGGTCTCAAAGCACTCCTGAATGAGGGGTATTTTCACCAAAAAAAAAAGGTTTCAAATTACCAAAATTCTTCTTATATAAATTTTAATAAATTCAAGCAAAGTTAATGCCTTTGTGAAGCTACTGTGAAATCTAACCCAAAGGCATACAAAGATAACACATATAGCAAGAATAGTGAAAAAAGTTTTAAGTATTTTTAAATTACATTCTTGTTTTGAGCTTTTTTCATCACAAGGACATGACTATTTCTCCTAAACTGTAATATGTGATAAAAATACTAATATAGGAAGTTAAACTGTCCTTTTCCTGTGCTGTGAATCCATGTGTACTCTTCAATTCAATTCTGTATATTCTTCTGATGAAACCTTGTTCACTAATGTAACAAAAAAAAATTTATGTATTCACTTTGAAAGCTTTCACAGCTTTTCCTCTCCCTATGTGATTTTTCATAGATACCTATTTGCTAAATTTTCCGGCAAATACATTCACACTCTCTCCTTTGATATACCACATTTTTTGAAAGAATTTTCCATAAATATAAATACAGCTATTGTAGTACTCTTTCAGTCTCTTTTATTATATGAAGCTTCAAAGAACTTGGCAATGATCCGATTTTCACACATTGAAACTGCTGTGATGCTAACCAGTATTATCTCATGGTCTCCTTGTACGTCTTCCTTCCTCCATCGGTCTCTGTCTTGTCTTTTGTCTTGGACAATGTTACTGGACTGGACAGTGATTTATGCATTCTGTCATATTTGAGTAACATAGTCCTGACCCACCATTCTTAGGTACTAGTATAAAGTAGTATATTAATGCTAGCAATAATTTGAAGACTTGTAACTCAAGCTATTAAAATGAATTTTCTTAGATTTTTCCACAGCATTCTATTTTTTTATGACTAATCTATGTTATTAATTTCCCAAACTAGGTTTTTAAAGTACAGTATAAATTAATTGTAATGTTTTCTATAACAGAAAACTGCTACCCCATAAAATTCACAGAGGATAAATTTTTCTCAATGGAAATACATTTAAAAATAAAATCATGAGAGAAATTTAGTTCTAACAAGCTTCTTTTTCATTGCAAGCTTATAATTTTTAAGAACAAATATGTATACATTCCTAATCAATAACTCTAAAGGTATATCTTTGCTTCACTGTTAGTTTTTTATCCCTTACCAAGAAAAATCAATGCTCTATTATGAGAAAAAGTGAAGGCAATGGCTGCTTTCATGGATCTATTTTTCCCTAGTACCATTGTGCTGGCAAGAGCAGGTAGACAAAAAAATTAGCACAATGGATTGAAAGAGCAAGTGCAGACTATTTTTTGTTCTTCTCAAAGCATGAAATTGCTCAAATTCAAATTATGACAACTCAAAAATGTGCTTGGATCCCCTGAAATATCACTTAGTATCATGTGAATACCTGTGGTGTTTTCCTGGTTTGTCAGCTCTGCGGCCAACCAGAAAAATGGCTGGCAGGGTGAGGGGAAGTGCAAGCAGGCACGTTCACTTGGGGTAAACCCCAAAGAAAATACTGCTTTAAAATTTTAAGTAAACTGAAAGTTAAAAATTTTGCCTTGTTTGAGTGAACACAGAGTTTTATCTACATTGCCTGCTCAGTTTCTGGAGGAGACTATTGGGGCCCCACACATATCTCCCACTCCTGGGGTTTGGCTATGGGGTCAGCTGTGACCTCCATCAGGGAAAGGCCAGTCCTGCCTCGCTTCCTTGCAGAGGCTGTGGCACAAGGGTCGCTTGGCTCCTGGCTTCATCAAAAAATAAAACGCATTTTCAATTCTTTTTGTTCAGAGGTGAAAACACGAACTTTTCAGACTTCTATAAGAAATTATTTTCAGCTTTCCTTCAAACCACCCTGCTGACATAAACATGTCCTCTATGGCCATAGATTCACAAAAGTGTTTTTTCTGGGTAATACCAGTTTGAACAAGTCTTTCTCCGCATGCCACATTTTTGTTAGCTGCCTCATTTGAGACAGAATAACTGTTTGCATGGTGATGCAGTGAACGTTGTTGAAACACTGAGATGGGTAATAAGTCTACAAAAGAAAATTCTCCCAGTCAGAATGGCCAGAATGGGCCATCTACACCAGCCCAAGGATAGAGGTTATGTAGGGACTGAGTACTAGCCACTTCCAACAGCAGTGGAATCCATTTTTTTGATGGTCAGGTCATTTCTAAACTTGGGGCATTCATTTAGACACAGAAATAAGGACTTAGACCTTTTAATTTGAGACATGCGTTTTGAAATCTTGGCCATAATGCAAATTCAGTGGAATGAATAGAATAATTTAGAGTAATGCCAAATCACTAATTTTACAGAACAATTAAATTAAACAATAGACCAAAGAGGGAACTCGAGAGTATTTCTTGTAAGATACTTTATATTTGAGTCAATTCTGTGTGTGGGATACTGCTTAATATATTCATTTATTATATCTGTTAGCAGCTATGTGTTGTCTTAAAAAACAAACTGTGGCATAGGATTTCAAAAGCACTGGCTGCAGTTGGAATTTCTATGTAGTGGTTCTGAGTTGTTGAGTGTAATTTTAAAAGGATTAGTTATACCAAAATATTTTGTTAAAGGGGACCATTATGCAAAAAATTTTACCTGTGAAAGAGCCCTAGGAAGACAGATACCAGGCCTGCTGCTCGACTGATCAACTTTATACCTTGGCCAAGAGAGAGGGAAGAGTATGAATCATCCATGCATGCTTCACAGAACTGGTTTTTTATAATAGTGGTTGCCTTTCTGACTAACACATCTGGGCCTAAAGATGACTGATGTTTGTCACTGCTGGAATAGACCTTAAACTGTTTTCTCACAGCTCAGTTTAGAAGGTCGGCTTAGCTGAACTCTAAGATGCACGTTTCTGTTTACCATAAGGTCTGAGGGCTGTGATCTAGTGAGGTTTGTTCAATTTATCAGTAGACAGTGAAATTTGTTTATTAAAACAAACATAAGGAACATTTCTACGATTTAGGGGCACATAATAGAATTTGTGAATGACTCTCTTGCCTCTTAGTAAATGGAACATGTGGCACAGAGATAGTCTTCATTCCTCCCATCTCTACAGTGTTTACTTAGAGTTGGCTGAGAACAGGAAAAATCATTCTGAATTTTTTTTTAATTATTTTTATTTTTCTGCCTATTTTTTATTTATTCTTTTTATTTTAAAACAACTTTCCTACTTACTGCTTAAAAATGCAATAGCATGTATTTTATAAGAAAACAGAGAATTTTCTTAAAGAATAAAGGTTGGCTCATATCTGTGGGTACCTCCATACAGAGCAGCTGTTTCTGAGTTTCTATAGCAGGGAGGGCAGTTAAACTGAAAGAACTACAGAGGTACAATGTGGTGACATAGTATGGAGCAATGTTATTCTTTTTACTGCTCCCCTGTATGAGTGAATTGCATACAGTGTTGTCAGGCAATAGTAGAGTGCATGCAGTTATTAAAAATGTATGCACATTTCATTGCCGCATCCTTGCCCTTTTCACAAATCTATTTAGCTCATTTTCTCTGTAGACTGGATGCTACTTTCCATCACCTCCAATGTCTTCTGTCTTGGTCCACCACCTTTCCTTACCTTCAACAACATTTCCTGCATTGGAAAATGCAGGCGTGGTCTGAGTCCGGAAACAGTCTCCCCCACATGCTGGCTGTAAATACAGTGTGAAGGTTCAAGGAAGGTGAAGAACTGGAAAACAAGAAAATTTCAAAGTTCGAGAACACTTCCATTTCACAAGAAAAAGCAGAGATGTGAGGATAAAAAGAGAGAGTCTGACAAAACAGAGTGCTGAATGGGGCGTAGAAACTGCATGGGTAAGTGTTGTTCATCTTTTTTCCAACTTAAATGCAGAATGACAGTTGAAGAAAATGGAAAAAACCACACAGAATAAGGGAAATTATTTTTCAATAAATCCACAATTGTATAATTTTATTGCCAGAAAATATCACTGAGGACATTTGCTTACCAAGATTAAAAATATATTAATAATATGAATATTAAATTATAGTGTTCAACTGGAAACAAGAACAAATATCCATTGAAGCCTCCACAGAAATTTTCTGCAGAAAAAAATAACATTAAAAGTGTCTTCTTTCTAAAATTTTCTATTTTTCACAAGAAAATTTAAAACTTCTAAACTGAAAAAGGAGATTGATAGATATTTTCAGTAACATTTTTTTAATTTATTTTAGAAGAAGTAGAAATTTTCTTTAAAGAAAACACATTCCATCTGTATAATATTAATTTTCTCATTGTAAAGCAGAAGTCAGCCACTATGTGGCTGGGTTAAGAATAAGCAAGACAAATTTTATGTCTGTCCGTCACAACCTTCTTCCTAGCGGCTGAACACTATCAGAAATAAGACTATGTGGACCACTGAGCTGCTTCAGTACCATAGTTCTCATGCTCTGTATTTAGAAAATCTCCTATGATTTAAACATGCTCTGACTTCTATGCAAAAAGTACAATATATTGCGCATATTGTTCTAACATACACATTTTGTTTTACAGTCAAACAAATTTTAACTCTTTACCTAAATATCTTTTCTTACCATTCACTTCCACTAGTATGTACATAAATGAAGCTGAAAAAAACCTATATAGAGTTTGTGAAATGTTATAACTGCTTTCTCCATTACTTATCCATCCCTTTATGTATTTCCAAAACCGTGCATAAGAATAGTATTTTTTCTTTGTTTAGTGAACAAAATAATTCACACATTTAAAGCAATAATTTGTTAGAAAAACTTATATTTCTTTTCTGTAAAAATGTAAATTTATAAGGTTTTACAGCTGAGCTTACTATGCTCATGAGGGTTAGAACATAATTTTATACAAGAGAAAACTACCTAAGGTTTGGGGAGAGCAACATTTTCCATATTATTGGGTACAGTGGGACTAGCAAAATCAGGAAATTCATGTTTTATGAGTTTAAACAAAAATCAAAGTTACTTCGTCATGCTAAACATCACCCTCTGTCTAGTAGGGTACTTCTGGTAAAAGGGTCTAAAATGTTTAACAACTGTAACTTTAAACTTTTTGTTTCTTCTAAACTGTTATAAACTAAGCACCTGATTCGGGGAGAATAACTGGTTACAGCTTTATGCAAACCTCTGTAAGTTGCTTTTCCTTGGGACTTTTAGTAGCGGTTTATGTACTGGGGAAAAAAATTGTATGTCCTACATATTTATTGGTTATTCTGCAATCTGAAATCCCAAAGGACTGTCAAAACCATAAATTATATTTCAGTGAACTAGGGAAACAATTTATTAATTTTAAGATTCTTTGCTGTACAAAACAAAAATGGATCTTTAACCCATGAAACTTTCAAATTGCTACTTAAATGGCTTACACAGCTTTCACTTGCATAAATTCTTCAAGCATTTCTCAAGTGCAGCATGACACAAATTTTCTAAAATTGTCATAGGAATCCTCCTTTCCATTGAAGTCTCAAGTTCTAATATCTCAGATTCCTTAGAAAAAGAGATCTTTAATCTATTCTAAAAGTCTCTGACCTGATATATGTATTTACTCCAGAAGAAATATGTTCTGTCCTGAATATACTTTCTTGGATGATTTACAGTTCAGAATGCACAGGAGGTATAATTTGTCGTGTTTTGGTGGCAATCAATTCAGTCATTCTTTGAATCATAGTGAATCATAGTTATTAAACTTGTAGTGTACCTTAGCAGTGTACGAAAACACTGGCTTCTGCTAGTAGTGGTTTGAGAGAACAGAACAGAATTTAAGAACCAATTACTGTATAATTGAAGTGTAGTTCTGATATAGTTTTTTACATTGCTACAAATCAAAACTGTTCAAGTGTAGCTGGTATAGTCTTTTCTTACATATAAAATTGATGAAATCTTTAGAAAAAAATCCTACTTGATCTTTAAGATTTAGGATATGCTTGTTCGTTTCTTTGTTTATACTGTATTTAAAATTTACATTGGGATATTAAGAAACCTCTGTTAAATTAAAATCAACTGCTTTAATAAACAAATTAATGATTCGGAAGCCACAAACATCACTGGCAGAATTTTAGCAAATATTTTGGTGTCACTTAAAATAGTAAAAGAGAAAAATATTTCCTTTTGTGCACAAAGAAAAATAAAAGTGACGTATAGCAATAAATGTCTTAGAACATCATAATAATGCAAAGTTTCTGGGGAAAAAAGTGTGTTGCAGACTGACATACAACCCCACTGAAGTTATCAGAAACAGGTCTGTCTAGTGATCTCAGGCTGAATATATTAGGGCTCCAACTTTATTAGAGCTTTAAAAATATGAAGTATACATGTCCTTGTATTCCTTTAAAATCCTTTAGAACAGCTGGTCTCAAGATGAGCTAACTTAGCCATTTAGAAACAAAATATTGTGACACTTAGACAGAAATGGAAAAACAGCGAAATCTGTTTGGGGCTGGGAAGCAGACACAGACTTCATATGAACATCCTTATTCAAATAGGCCCAGTGTGGTTATCAACTTTAGCTCCAGAGCAAAACTCCACGGATGAAGGATATACATTCTCCTCCTTCTATTGATCAATTATTACATACACATAAATGGCGCACCATGAAAAAACACTAAGATAAAAGTTTTAATCTATTCTGTATTTCTCTAGCTGTTTGACATGAAGTTTTTTATTACAACATACCACATGCTAGAGGGCACAAGAGACCGTTTTGATTGTGCTGTTAAAGGAACCTATTAGAAATATGAAATCATTATTTCTGGAGGATTCAGGACATTTTTTTATTTTCCTGTGGACAGCTGCTGGCTATAGAACTGAGGCAAATTTAATTCAGGAAAATATCCTGGGTAAGGAGCCAGAGAGGCTAAATCGGAGTGGTAAATATTGCTAAGCCATCATTACTTGCTAAATAGCTATTAGTCATCTCTATTTTTTTACTGCATGCTTAAAGTTCTAAAGAGCCATTTCTTGTGATACCTTCTTAAACAAAACAGAAAAATCTATCCTCTAAAACCACAGAAGTCTGCCAAGGTAGCCTTGAGGGTCTAGTTTAAACCCCTGAAGTAAAGAATTCCACATTTCAAGGATTTAAGTGGAAATAAAATAAAATCCAGGCTCAGATTTTCCTCCAAGAGAACAGTGGTGAAGAAACAGATCTTAAAAAAGAGAGAGGGAAGGGCTCACTGTAGAAGGGACAGCATGAGAAAAAGAATTACAAGCAGTCTGTGGGAGAAAAAAAAAATAATCCAAACATCCACTCATAAATGCTTCATGACTGAGGACTTTGTACCCCTCGTAGAGTTTATATCTATGTAAGATTTAGTCCAGGGCATGGCGGTCTGTCTGTACATGTCTTGCTGCTGATGGGTATTGTAACTCTCATATTTTATATTGGTCTTTTTTTCCAGAAAGAGAGAGCATAGTCTTGTTTGAAAAGTTTGTCTCTATAGAAGTGCA
Organism: Cariama cristata; assembly: GCF_000690535.1. Taxonomy (NCBI): domain Eukaryota; kingdom Metazoa; phylum Chordata; class Aves; order Cariamiformes; family Cariamidae; genus Cariama; species Cariama cristata. The sequence continues at coordinate 32,430 of NW_009609832.1, forward strand.
ATTTGATTAAGATAACTCAGGAATAAATAGAAGAATCCTGGTAATTAATATTATGTAGGTAATAAAAGCTAAAAGCACAATTAAAGGAAAACTAGTTGGTGTCCTGTGTATTTAACTACTTTGTGTCTCTTGTATTTATAGTCTGAGAGAGGAACCCATCACACCCAGAAGCAATGAGTATTATTTGGGAAGAAACAAGTTTGCTGTGGGTTGGGTGGAAGATGGAGAAGTAAGTCTAAGAATTTTTGCCATCAAAAGGGGTCTCATGCTGCAACGCTGGGAGAAAATCTGCCCTGTTAGCAACTACTGACTTCTGGCAGATGACAAGAAGCACATTAAGTTTAGATATGTCTTTACCACTGATTATAACACATTGCATGCCTCTTTCCACTTAATTATGCAGCCACGGGTGTAAAGCACCAAAGCTGCATGGCAGAACCAGGGCACAGTGGCAAGGATGAGCCTCAAATGCGAAGTACGCTCAAATGCAAATCAGCCAAAAATAATAACTGGACAGATCTGATTTCTGCTTATCCCAAGTCTATCTCAAATGGAACTGAGGGACTGCTAATTAGGAAGCCAAACTGAAGATGCAGTCCAGGGATTCAGAGAATCTGACTAAACACCAGTTATTCAAACTGAGGTGTAAGGAGTTGATCCTGTCTCTTAAAAAGTTTACTCAGATAGAACAAAAGGTGGACAAAGCACAATTCTCGCTGTAATTTTGAAAAGTAACAATCAGAGATTTGTCTGCCTTCAGTTCTGATAAAATTCAAATGATATCTACAGCATGCTGCAGACTACAAAATGACTTTTCAAAGAAAGACCGGGGGGAAAAATGATTTAAGTATATATGCTGAAGTATGAGCTAGAGTATAATGAGCATGCAGAATAGGTGTTAAAAGTGAGTTTTCTTTCATACATGTGTATAGGAATAACAGCAGAAGTGGAAATTTGATGGATTCGCTTACAAGTACTGATGAGTTTTAATGCTGTTTAATATTTCAGATCCAGTTCAGAGTACATACATAGATTAAAGAAATATTTGTTAGCAGAGCACTGATATAATTTTCTGTATGTGAGGCTGAATGATGCTAACAAGTCTACAAACCTTTAAATACTATTGTTCCAGGGATTTACCCTGTGTATTGTTTTTTTGCTAGAATTTTTTTTCATCTTAAAGAAAGCACACATCTAAATACATACTAGCAGATGCATTATTGTACCTGGTCATGAAGTGCTCAAAAAGAAGACTGAGGTGATCTTGATGGCTCAGATCTCTGCTATCTGAAGTTAGGAGAGGTGAATCCTAGAAGTTTTCTGAGTAAGAAAGTTTTTAATGTAAAGTTAACCCACTTAGAGAGATGAGAATCCAGGCTGCAAGCCCATAACCAATCTGACACATTGTGGAAATCCAATAACACAGAAACAATGTGTTGTAATGACCTATTTACTTAGAGTTCATTATTCAGCTGCCAGACCTCCCTGTACTATCTTGATAGAGCTCCAGATGGAATGTGTATCCCAGCCAAGAGGCAAACTGAGCTGTGACTTCAGCTGTTAACAAGACATTTTTGTTTGTGGAGGAATTGTTTTTCTCTGTCATTAAAAGGCATCTAAACAAGAGGCTGTGATTCCATAAGCAGCAATGTAAAGTGGTGTGAGCAATACTTCGGTGACATAGTGACTGCTCTGATTATAATGACATGCTTAATTGCTACTTCACCATCTTTTGTCTTCAATCAACCCACAGCTGCACTGCAAAGAATTTTAAAAAACTCTTTTTTTTTTTTCAACATGTTCAAAAAAAGAAAGGTGCCATTATAAAAATCCCTTGGTTTATGTCAGGAGCAAAGAAGATGAAGAATTTGTGTTAGGAACCAATCACATAAAAATTACTTTATAGTAAAGAAATTAGTTTATTGTGCTGTGCTTTGATATATTTTAAGCATGGAAGGGCTACTTACAATCTCTGTGGCCTGAAATCTGTACATTGAATAACATGTCAGGCAAGTTCAAGCTCTGTCATCATTCTGGGAAGAGTATAAAAGAGCACCCTGAAGTTACTAATTGCTATAGGCATCTCTAAGATGTGCAGAATGCACAGTTCAAATTGTATCTTATCACACAGAAGACCACTGGGGTGACACAACACTCAAAGGCAATTAAAAAACAAATGAATAATCAAGAGTCTGCAACAACATTTGAGAAAATCATTAAAAAATTACAACCCATGAAGGAAAGAAACAGAACAAAGAGAGACACCAGAACAAAGTAACAGGTGTTCATCTGTGTATTAATGTCTTGCTACAAACACAAGCATTTTGCAATAATCTGACCAAACACAGGTGGATGGCTTTTTTTGTGCAGCTAATGAGAAAAAAACCTTTTTCTGCAATGTATCTATTCTCTAACTGTATCTGAAAAGACATCCTCCTCCCATGTCTTTCTCTTGCAGTACATTTCTAAACAAGGAACATAGGTCCCTCTTCTGCCTATGTCCTTAAAGCAGGCAGTCTATGCCAGTGCACCATGATGAACTGATATTTCCTAGTCTGTGAAATATAAACACCAAAGCAGCTGAAGAACTATTTAAACTAAATACTGACCCAAGCAAAAAAAAAGGAGTTATTAACCATGTCATTTAAGCTGGGAATTAAAGGACAGACTCTACGTGTCAGAGGAGGATCTGGACCAGCCTTGCAACACAGACAGCATTTGCAGTAAAAATCTCTCTTTTTCAAGATGTTTAACCAATTCAGGAGTGGGATTTTTATGGTTACCTAGAATATAGGGGACTGGATGCTTGATGTCCATGCCAGCCTTCTGTTGTGTAGGTTTATGTTCCTATGTTGTACTTAACATTTCTTTCTCAGCCTTGGAATTGTTTTGCTCTTAAAGATGGAAATATCCAGCAGAACTCTCATAACATTTATAATGAGCTGCTATGTATCAAAAGGTCTGGAAATCCTAACTGGATCTAAACTGGAAATCTAACTTGAAATAAAATGCAGCTCAAATTTATTACCCAAGATGTTAATTTACTCATCTGAAGTAATGTATGATTCTCAACTAAGCAAAGTTTGGGCATCTCTCTTTTAAAGGTCAGAAGAAGGTTACATGGTCTCTTCAAAGCTCCCTTATTAACATGGACGGATTGACATTGAGGAAAACCATGTACTCTATGTATTTGTGTTCTTTATTTGTCTGTTTAGACTTTTTTTCCCTACTGGTGGCTTTCAGATTCTCTAGGCATATTAAACCTATTAAAAGTACACATTTTAAGCAAAACACATCAGAAAGATTATGAAAAACACAGACCTCTTGAAAAAATCTCCTAAAATACATGAGACATTGTAAAAAGTGTGCAAGAAAATCATATGAGGCCAGGAAAAATATTTTATTTCCCTGGGAAAGTGAAATCTTGAATTACCTGTTGCTTATGTCACTGAAGCACTGAACATTAGTCTGAATTTTAGTCATGATAGATAACATTATTATGCATTTACATTGATCTTACCTTCCTTACTGGGGACTTAATACTACTGATTATGCTTATGGCAAATTTCCAGGTGACTGCAGCGGGACCAGGATAAAACCCCGTGGTCACTGCTACCTCCTTGGTTTGTATATGAACATCTGGAAGATTGTAATGTTCTAATGTGAACCTGAACATGAAAGTGTACAACCCCACATCTAATAACCAAATTCAGTAGTTTGGTAACGTGCTGGAATATGTGTGTGTGTGTGTGACATTTCAGCCAGGTCCCTAATGTCTAACAATACCTTTTTGACAGGTTGATATTAGTGGAAATTCAGGGCAGAATTAGTTCCATCAACCTGAAAACAGAGTAAGAAACACAGAATAAGAGTTTGTTAAGTAAAGCCCAAGTGGAAAATGAGTCTGGACTCTATAGCCACAAATGGGAAGACGTACCAAATATAATATGAAAGTCATATTTGAATATCATGTTTAAAAATCCCAGACTGGACCGTCTTTCAGTTACCAGCCCTGTGGGGAAATATACAGTTACATTTCATTACAATGCTATTCAGTAGGGCTATGTCTCCAAAAAAGAATTAAGTGTCCTCTCTCTCACACACACACATTCATGGCTGATGAACACAGAAACTGAGCCATTACAACATCTTGCTCTTATTCTGTGAAACATACTGCAGTGGCCTGGCTAACTCAAGACCTTCTTGTTTTTTTCTGTTCATGGTAATGGGAGAAATTCTTAACCCAATAAATAGTACAGATTTTTTTTCTTCACTGAGGCCATGTTTTACCCACGGATACTGATACTTGCAATATTTTCACATATAGCTCTGACCATCCAATTCTTTTCCCCAAGGCAAAACAAGTCCAGACTTTGCTAGCTTAAGACCAAAATGTAAAATTTCTCTTTACAAAAACCTTCCCATCTTAGGAATATCCCTGGGAGAAAAAAAAATAAAAGGGACTTCTGAAAATTTTGATGTGGGAACCACCATAGCAAGGGAACTAGAAACACGAAAATTGCAGTCATATTGATGTTTATGCTTGGGAGAAATCCTATGCAATGAGGAAAAAAATCACTCAGAATATTATATGCTTGATCAAACATATCTATATCACTAGAAATAGAAGGGACTACAGATTTTGTGACTAACATTCAATTTTAAAGTACATAAACTGACAGGGGCTACAGACTATAGTTTAATAATAGTTTGAGCTAAATTCTTCAGAGCAAATCACTGTCTGATAGACCACAGAAATAGGAGTTTGGTTTGGTGTTGCTGAAATAGAAAAACCATGCTTGTTCCTCACTGTCCTTGTCTGTTTTCCTTGCATATTACAGCATCTAAAATCTTTAAGACTGGAGTAAAAAAAAAATCCTTCTACTAGGTGCAACAAATGTGCAGCTACTGTATAATTAAATCTTTCTCTTTTCCCCTTTGATGCTCTGATTTCCTTGTATACGATAGTTTGCTTTTCTTACTTAAACAATAAAGGAATTCTGCATACTTAATGTATTCTGTGAAACCTCCCATGTAGATCCATGTTTTTATGGGTATATGATGAAAATGTAGCCTGGAATGTATTATGAACTTATCAGAAACCCAGAGGGGTAATATGAAAACAAAAGGGTGGAATCCAAGACAGGTGCAAGTGCAATGAACACTGGTTTGCTTTTGAGGTCATTACTTGTTCTTTGTTTAAAACTACAGAACTTGGAAAGGAGTCAAACAAAATTGAAGTATGTACTAAGGAAAGCTGAAAATAGTCTTTACTTCAGTTTGCTTTTTAATCATCAGCAAGAAAGTGGAGAGGGAAATGAGATCTTCTCCTTATCTTGCCTTCATTTGTAATGATCTTTTCTTAAAACCAAACCCAATATTTCTCCAGAACATACTGTACACATCATAAAACCATGGACAACTACAAATGTTTCCATAAAGCAAATTAGCACTGAACAGGCCTACTGGCAATAAGCATTCAGCTGAGAGACAGAATAAACACTTTTAGACCATTGTTTGACTTTGTTTGAGCTGTGATTCTGGCTGTGAT
>NW_009609832.1:38011-51300 GCF_000690535.1 Cariama cristata
GCAAATGTTGTATTTCTAGCAATGCAGGATGATGTAGGAGAGAGTGGCTGTCAGTAAATCAGCTCTGAATCCATCCTCATCTTAGTACCTAAACAGAACAAACCCATTGCATAGGATAAACCTGCTTATTGCCTGATCGCCAAAAAGCAATTTCACTCAAAGTTTGTCCTTCTGTCTGCTCTTGGCCATGCCTGCCCTTTCTCAGGCACATTGAAGAGGTGTTCAGCACACTAATAAATAGGAGGCATAGTGATTTCAAATTCCCTTGCTTGTCAAGAGTACTCACATGTCAGAAGAGCCTGAACAATAACATATAGACAGACACAAAGGAAGACCATTAACAGGACCATTTGCTGTCACTGTAGCATTGTGAATATGGACAGACTTGCTAGGCAAGACCCAAATCCAGTTTGTATCATTACAAACTAATTTATATCCTTGTTTTCTGCCACACCTAGACCATGGCAACAAATTCTACAGTTAAATTACACAAAAAAGTTAATTTAAATTATTCCTCCCCTATTTATTTGGAACCTGGCATATGAGACTACTATGCAATAATGTCTATTTCTTGTATTGTGAGAGTGCTCTGGTAGTATTCTCAATTGACATTTTCTTTGTCAGCAATCATTGTACCATACTTTCTTCAGTTGCCTCTTCTCTAGGCTGGGGAGTCCTAGTCTATTTAATTATTCTTCACATGGAAGCTATTCCTTATTTTTCATCATCCATGTTGTCATTCCCCCTATCTTTAGCATTTCTTCAAAACCCTCATTGAAAAGAGGAGACCAGGGATACAAATGGGCAAAATGAGAGTTTGTCTTTGTTTCCATACCTTTTTCTTACTAATTCCTAATACTTGATATACTCTTTCTATTACTACTGAATATGGAGCTGACTTTTTCATGTGCTTATAACTCCATAAGCTTTTTCTTCTTTTCAACACTTAGTTCAAATCCCTCCACTATGAATGCAGAATGGAGGCTGTTTCCTCACATGCAACACTTCGCATTTGTCAGTGTTAAATTTCCTTTCTGAGTTTATTACAGTAGTACTCAGTATCAAGAGATCTTCTCTCACCCCAAGGTCAACTTTTGTTTTCACTTCTTACGCTTAGCTCCGTAGGCAAACTTTGCTATATCTCTACTCAGCCTCTGTTCATTAGCTCTTTAACTCACCCTCACATCTGAAGACAAAGGTAGAATCTCTGTTTCAGCCGTAAATCCTCAAAATATAACTGTTCCTGAGGGGAAGGAAAACTGAAGAGGAAGATTCTAAGAGCCATCACAGATTAGAGTGAAATAATTTAATATATAAAGGCTGAGAAAGGAAGGAGATGGGAATCAGCCAAAGTATTTGGGAAAGAGTAACACCTGGTCACTGACAGTAACTAGGAACTAACAAGCTGCTAAATACAACAACATTTTAATTTCAGGATTTGTTGTATAAAAAGACCAAATGATTTATAAATAGAGCAACTGATCCTCAGAGGAATTGTCCTTCCAGCTATCAAATGGTGACAATTTCTTTTAAGTTTACAATTGCCTTAAAATTCTTCTCTTACAAGACCAATTTTGTCACTGTTAAAAATGTAGCACTGAAGTTTAATTGCTTTTCTTATGGAAACAGCTTTTGAAATAGAGGCACAGACGTAAAACTTAAATACTTTCTTATAAAAGTGTTGAAATGTATTTTAAATTTGCCTTCTGATACTACATTAATGTAAGCATTATGAAGAAAAAAACAGACTGTTACTTTGGAAACGGACACAGACTTATCACTGAGTGTTCAATCCAATACCTATTAATGCTTATACATATGGTATTAATTCTGCATTAATTCTGTCAAAAGTGATATCATACTTTGAACGTCCAAATTATGACATCACTAAAACAACTTCACTCTTCGTGGGTTTGGAGCATGACTGTGCCAGAGTTGACTAGAATTTATTCATGCAGCTGATTCTGACAAGTTCGGTTTAATTAGTTCATGCCCTCATAATGAACGAGAAACTGTGTTTTTGAAGATTTGCCAGAATAGTTTCTATTCTCTTCAACTTAAGTGCCAAATGCGTGCACTTCTTTATACTATTTATACCTTTGCCTATAATTACTGTTCCCTAAGGTGTGATTGTCCTATTTCATAAGAGTTTGTGCAGCTGCCAACATGAAGATGTAAATAAATTGTAATACCATTGCTATGAGGTGTAAAAATCCCACAGCTCATATCCAGACCCTTGTATAATAAACTCAAGTAAACATTCCATTTCCTGTAAGCGATTGTGGTTTGTGACTAGATTTAAAAAAGCAGTGTAGTAAGTCATCACTTTTTTAATGATTTGCTGAAAACAAAGCCATGTAATCATGAAACAAAAAACAGCTATGTACAAACATTTATTTTTATGAAGGAGAAATATCTGCATGCAAAGTTGCACGGTTCACTATTAGTTGATAGTGTTTGAAAGATGGTCTCATTTCCATTTGCTGAGGAAAATATTGAGATGCAGCTGATATGCCAAAAGCAGAGGCCAAAGACTTCTACATAAAGGTGGTTTGAAGGTCACCTCTGCACTATTTTGAACTTAGGGCCATGTTTGCAGAGATGCTCTCAACTCCCTGTATTTTTTAAGATGCTGTAGCTTTGTGTATTGCGAGTTGAACACCATGGCCAGAGGTGAACACAGCAAAGATTCATTCAGATCTGTGCTTCCAGATCAGTGAGAGGGTGGAGAGCAGGAGACCTTCCTTTCAGCACCATTCACACCTATCATATATAGTGGATCCCCCGATAGGCCAGGCAACTGTTGTCTCTCTTGCTTTTATGAGGAAAACACACGTGCTTTACTGAAGAATACAGTTTGTCAGTTTTTCCTCAACTGGCAGTGGTTAAATAATCATTTTACTCCTCTCTTCTTGTCATGGGAGATGTTCTGCTGTCTGTCCTCTCAACCAAGTTGCACCTACAGTGTAGACATATCATTTGGTATGAGAATGATTTAAACCAAAGGCAGGCACATTTCAGTAGGAGGCACTAGTTCAATACTGGAGACAGACATACTTTGAAGATCAAGTGTAAAAACATATCTGCGCTCACATTTTTTCAATAGAGAAGTTTTGCGTATGTTAACAGGGCAGATGAATGAAGTGTTGGGTGCCAGTGGGAATAAGATGGACACACAAGTCATGTATGTCTGACTTCACGAGTTAAGCTGACCACGGAACAGCAATAAAGTCTTCAGTCCACTTTGCATCAGCAGGTGTTTTACATCATGACACAAATAAGCTAGTTTACACATGCTGCAGGATTTTTAAGCTCTTTGCTGGAGTCCCTTTTCTCAGTGCCTATAAAGCTGTATTGCCTAAAGACTACAAATTTGCATGCCCCAGCTTCAACTGGAAAATGAAAAGTTAAAACTAATACTTTTAGTTGGGGAGTTGGTACTTTCACGAGGCTGAGACAGTAGATCAGGAGCTGAGACATGATGTATAATTGCAGCTCAGCACTAACTTCTTGCAGGACTACAGTTAATTCATTTCACCAACTCATCCTCCCTTCTCTTTCCCTCTTTTGAATATAAAGTGCCCTTGGTGAGGACTGTCTGTGACAGTGCATTTCTGCAACAGCTTTTCACTGGGGCCTCAGTTGTAGTTGTAGCTGTAGGCAGCAGCCCAATACAAAATATTTTAAAACATTGACCATCACCTACATAGTTTTGACTTTTAAACTCTGGTATTTTATATTCTACCAAACCTAGCAGAAGAAAAAATGGTGATATCCTGTTGGGAAAGGGGGAATCCCATCTCTACTGTGGTATAATCTATTTCTGGTCCTAACGAACTGTGGGTTATTGAAATTTAAACCAGTCATTAGCCCAGGACTGAACATTACATGGCCTGGGAATCAGTCCAATGTAATTTGGGAGTGGGAGGGTGGCTCAGAATTCCACATTTGTGAGGAAAGCAAGAAATATTTTCCTGGCAGGTTTGTTTAAAAAAATGGCAGCTGTTTTTAATTGCTGGGAGGGTCAGATTTTAAAAACAGTCCCAGTGGAAATGGATTAGTGCAAGAGAGGGTGTCAAGGTGCAAGATAAAAGGATTTTAGACTCTAGTCTGATGGTGTATTATCTGGATAGGAGCTCCATGTACTGCATGTGTGTACACACAAAACACCTGACATTATGAGTTGGTATAAAGGCTTTATTGTTGACATGACTTTGGAGTGACAGCATTATTCATGAAAAGCAAAGCTATAAGTAAGTGAATTATGCAAGCGACACAAACTGAGTGCAAGTAAGCCCTTTCCATCAACACCACATACTGCATATTTCCTTTGGGACATTATGGTTTTCAGGAATATTATTCTAGAAGTGCATAAGTAATTTAAAATGTCCATGTGTTTTCTCTCTGTTTTTTTTTTTCATATCTCTGTAAAGTCAGATTGTCTCTTAAAGTGTATCATGAAACTGTATCTTTCAGAATGCAGAATGAAATAAGATTTTTTCTTGTAGATTAGATATCTCAAAAATCAGTGTATAAAATACAGGGCTTGATGATTGTTCACACTGGAACATCATTATATTCTTCCAGGAGACAGTCTTTAATTAATGTTCTTTTCATTATCAGGTTTGTTTAATGAGGCCTTGGTGTAAGTCACATCCAAGCCTTTAACTCAGATCCCAGTATCAGTTCTGTTGAAACAGGTCAGGCTACTGCAGTGCAGAAGTCTGACTGAGGGCCAGGACTGTATTTGTTTAGAAACAGGAATGGTATTTGCATAATGTAACCAAGGCCTTGGAGTAAAATACAAAGAGAAAATACTGTGATGCCACTCAGTTTTTGTTTCAGCTTATGCATAAGGAGCATCAGGTATAACTAGAGGCGGTGTCTCTGTCACACACAGATAGTCCTGTTTAAATGATGAATGCTATCACGAGGTGAACAAATGTGACCAGTGTAATGTCTGGATTTGGAGCCAAACCAGAGCCCGCAAGTAAGACTCTGCTGCATTCAAGTCAATGCTAAATCACTCACCGGTTTAGCTGGGATACGGGGAAAGGGCAGATCTTTAGCCTGATGCTGCTAGACCCATTCTTCATCCACTGCCAGGCAGCAGCTCCTGCCTCTTTGCCACTTTCTTCTCCATTTCTCCTCTCTGTCCATGCCAAGCCAGTCCTTAACCAGGGGCTTCCTCATTTCCCCAGCAGTCTCTCATGAGGGGTTTGTTTCAGCTTCAAGGAAAACAAAAAATTTAGGAAAAAATTAGGAAAGCAGCTTTCTTTTATCATTTTTCTTATTGATTATTCTAATGAATTATTCTGCTTACAGTCACCTGTAATTTTCTCAGTGATTCAGGTATTTTTTAAACATCTGCTGCTGTTCCATATTTCAGTTTAGAATCATAGTTCACTTGAAATTGTACTTTTCTACTAACAGTTCAGCTACCCTTTTTTTCTCTTTGAGTTCTTGGAAGGCCTTGTGAACTGGTGCTTTCTGGTTTATTGTATTGACAGTGAGTTCCTTTGATTAATTTTTTTTTACAGATATCTCAACCTCGTTGAAAAGAGTCCTACTACAAACATTGTTTTAAACTTTTCTCTAATATCTATATTATCCATAACTTCTCAAGGGTGAAAAAATAAATCATCCAGTTTTCTCACACAGTTCCCAACTGAGACACATACAAATATATTGTTAGTATTTTTGTTGTATTTATGATGACTCCTCATCTTATACCTTACCTTTTACCTCTATAATTCTCATATTCCATAATATCTGTTTCTTTCCTTAAATTGGACCAGATTACTATTTTCTAAAGGCTACCATTTTTTCTTAAATAGCATCTTGAACCTTGCAATCTGACTACACTAGCTTTTAACTGGCTTTCTATTTTCTTTTTTGTTAAGGTGCATTCATTCCTCTGCGACTCCTGGGATGCCTAAGAAGCCTCCATGCTGAGTGTAAGGATTTTAATTTCCTCACTTTTGACTTTAGGGTTTTTTAACTAACTTTCCCCTTGAAAAAAAAATTCATTATCAAAAGTTTAGTGTCACAGTCCCGCATTTGGTTCAATCACTCCCTTGAGAATGTTGAACTTAATTACACTGTGGTCACCATTAATTAGAGGCTCAGCGATAGTTACTTCTTGAACCAACACTTGTATATTACATAGGACAAAGTAACTTTCCCTCATGTGTGCTGTAGAACTAACTGCTATTAAAAATATAGACTGAGAAGTCAAGTTCTTTTCTAAATCGTCGATTGGAAAGGATGAATTTCTATGCAGATAGTTGAAATGCCCCATGACGACCATTTATTAGTCTTGGTTGCCCTATTTGTGCCTGCTGACACTTCACACTTCAATATTAATAGCACATTATTGCATGACAGGAAATTTTGCATGACAGGAAATTCAGAATTTAATAGGTTACTAAAACTTCAGCATGTGCTTTCATACTGAATTGAGTTCCAATATCAAAAGTCTGTGCAGAGCAAAAGGTTTGAAAATGTTGGAAAAAAAGTAATTTAGATGTGAAGTTCTCAAAAGGCATTGCTCAATATTATTTTAATGATTTGATGGTTAGTAACTTATGAGCTACACTAGTATTCTTATAAACAGGAATATTTTCCCACATCTATTGTATTGATCCTCCCTGTGTTGACTTCTGCATTCATTGAATTCCTCTGCATTGTTCTGATATAGTGTTATTTCTTCATCATTATAAGACATTATGCTCCCTACTGTAAACAGATATCGTAGTACTCTTAAGTACTGGTAATGCTGCTATGAAAAGAAACATCATTCACAGATGTTCAAAATGCAGATGTCTTATACTAACTTTTCCAGTCTTTCTAATTTCATATTCTATTTGCTAAAAATATGTCTACTTTTTCTAACTGTCCTCTCATATTAATGTGTTAGCAGGAGAAAAATATTATTTTTTTTCCTGTACACCTGGAATATAACTGTAATTACATTTTTAATTGCTTTCGTGGACTTAAAGAGATTAAATTGTTTAGAATTATTTCTGTACTGAAGTATTTCTGTATGGACGTACTGTTTTGAAACATCTAATTTCGGTGGGATTAGACACTTGCATATCTTTGAGAGTCTGGCCCTGGTCCCACTAGAGAGCACCCAGGTGCTCATAAACAACAGCAAAGATATCATTTTCAAAAGAGACGGCTGAAAGATCAAACACTTAGAGGAGTCAGACTTCAACCAGACATGTCCAATGTGCTGATATGCTATCATTTGTGATTTACAGGGCTCTATCGATTCTGGTGGATGGTGTCTTTCCTGTAGAATTCAGCTCTATGACTTCACATGGCCTGACAGATGTGCTAAATCAGGGTGTTTCATCCCTCATATAATTAACATATTCTACAGCCTCATGAAGAAATGAGAGCAATGTGAAGGCAATGGCTCCAATGATGTCAGGAGAACCAGTCTGAGTTATATGCTTAGATATAATGGTCTATAATGCTCTGTGCAGTCCATTTTTTCTCCTTTCTCTAAAATTCTCCACATATCACCAGTCATATATGTTAAATAACTAGCCTAAAACCTTATAGTGAGACTAAAATGAAGGAATTTGTCTCCTTACGGCTACTGTTAGATGCATAGTCAGTGAGAAAGTACAGTGCAGCATTCTAGATTCTGATAACAAATGCCTTGTTTTGAGAATGTTTACATCCAAAAGGCTCATTCAGCCCAGGATATAGATAGATATGATTTAAACTTCAGACTGTGAAATTCCTCCCTAGGCTAGAATATACACACACACACCCCAAAAAGAAAAAGAAAACAAAAAGAAAAAAAAGAGCAGAAGGTTGGATATTAACTTTTGTTTTTTACAAGATATCTTCCAAAGACAGAAAAGGGAAATAAGCCCAGTGATGGTGGAAATTCCAATGTCTCAGGTGAAAAAATGCTAATACAGATTTGGACATGGTTTTAAGCTTTGCCAAGGAGGAAATGGAAAATTAAGAGGTCCTTGGAAAATGAAGAAGTTTTGACTGAAGATCAAGACACTGACTCAAGAAAGCCTGAAATTCTGCAAAGACTATTGCCAGCTTGCATTAGTGAGAACAAGTGGAAACAAACCAAAGAAATTTATCAAGTTACATTGGCAACTGAACCTAAAAGAGAAAGAAACATGTGTTTATTCTTAAATTTTGTAATTACAATGCCTCAGCAGCTTTTCTCCTTCACTGTAGCCCTGATTCTCAGTTCCCCTAAAATATTTTTATCTTTTTATTTTCTTTCCCATAGTTTTTACATTATCCAAGGTGTCCAAAAGCCTCTTTGTTTTAATTTATGTAACAAAGGGGTTAATAATCCTGATGTTTTCTCTGCTGGGATGCCAAACAGGGTCACCAGATGTGATTCATAAGTTGTTCTTGCATGCTGCTTAGCAAAAGCACAGCTGTGGTTACACACTGGGGGTGGAGGGAAAGGGGAAGAGATCCTGACCCCATTGGAGTAAATGGGAGTTTTACTGTTTACTTCCACAAGGCCAGAATTTCACCCCAAGTATCTACATGAGTCTTGTTTGTTTTCCTTTGTTCAAAAGGATCCTTACTGTCACCATTTCTAGATTTCGTAGAGATTAGATATGAATCAATAATGTATTTAATTATTATTATAACCACCAATCTACAATATTGGATGACAAGTACAACATGACTAAAAGCTTTCACTCATGATGAAACCTTACTTTGTTAGAGAAAATGGAGTTTTCATCCTTTTTTTCCTCCAAGTATTTACTCTCCTGAAAAAAATATTGGCATCCAAACTTTAGCATTTGGAGACAAATATTTTATTCCAGTTTAAGTCTGCACTCCCCAACAACCTTGGTTTTGACTTCACAATTTTACAATGTTTTGAAAAAATAATCTCACTTTTTGGTAGACAGGAACAAAGATTTAGTTGCCTCTAGCACTACCTGCAGAACATTCACTGAGCTTGGTTCTTGGTATCACGTCTGTTTCTGAAATATAAAAAACTATAAATTTAACACAATCACAGATTTAACAGAATCTTCTATTTTATCAGTGTATTCCCTCTAATTTGATTCAAAGTATATTCTTATAGCTCAACAAGCAAGAACTGAATTTAGCTAGAACTATGGCTAAAGTAGCTTCTGAAAATGTTATTGTAACTACATGGGTATAAGAGGAATGTAATTTCAGATGAGAAAATCAGAGCTAAGGTTATGTTAAGAAGGATTTTACATTTTGCTCAGAAAAGGATCTTTCTTGCATCACTTTCCACTACTTTCCACTTACGTGAAAACTAATCTATGATGATCATTTTCCATGGTCTTAGCTCCTCTTACTTTTCTGTATACAAAACACAACACTTTGATATGAGATCATCTAATTCCTCCATGGAAATAGGTGCTCCATGATCTCTGTAAGTATTGGACAGGCACACACATGAGACTGGAAATGTAATTGCATAGGGACATACTCAGTTTGGCTTACTAATATTCTTCTTGTACTTGAATTCAGCTATGAGGTGGTTGACTGTAAAGCAGCTAGACATGTTTATCTTGTATAAAGTACAGTGACATTTCTTCTGCTTCTGCTGTCTTGGCTTCAACAGGGTCAAATAAGATTCATTAACAAAGACAATTATGTCTTGACAATCAGAATTTCCTATTAAAAAACGGTGATTGCAATCTGATGGGAAAAAATAGAGTCCACTTTGGAATACTTTCATAAAACAAATGTTATTACATGTCAATATCTTTTATATATTTACTAATTTACTCACTATACATGCAACTATCAGTACAATGTTTTCATCTCAGAACTTGGGACAGTCTTTCAAACACACACACACAAATACCATCAACCCTTATTAGATAAATACTGAGATAAGGATAGACATATTCAATTTCTTACCCAAATCCCAGGTAACTGCAATGACCTGAAGGTAGTTGCTGGTTGGCTCATCAAAGAGTGTGAAAATTGTAATATTTGTTTCCAAGTTCTGATTTGCAATCAGCATTGAAGAAATATGCACGTTTTTATAGGTATTATGTCTACACTAGTGTATTAAACATGCCTGTAGCTGTTCTGAGTCCACACTACTAAACTTCCTGGCCTTTGAGAAAGAAGTAACCAAACGCAAACTCCCTGCTAGTCCTGGACCTTTGCTAAATTCCAGGTTGAACCCAGGAACTGCTAGGGAAAGCGCTTGCTGACCAGGGCCAAAACCATCCAGAGACTGTTCTAGCAATTTAGCAGTGTAAATGTCTGAGTTCCAGTATCCAGGAAGTTCCTTGGCTCTGTTTAATTTCATAATAGAGGTACAACTGGCATTTGCTTATGTACATGCACCTTTTCTGTGACATAATAGTGTATCAGTTTCAATATTTCAGTAATACTCTGCAGCATACTGAACACCAGACCCAATCCAAACAGCCCAAACTACATAAGAATTACTTCTTGATAACCCAAAATCATGCCACTGCTTAACCAGACAGGACATTTTCAATGTTCTGAAGTTCAGTGAATAAAATACTCTTTGGCTCTTACATAGGACCATTCATCCAAGCATTTCAAGGAATTTTGGAGTCACTAAATAAGGAAAAAGTTTCCTTTGGGACCAGCTGGAAGACCATAAAAAGAAAGCGGTTCAAATCATTATAAAAGTTATTAACGACAAGAACAAAACCTGCTTCCAACAGAACTATTAGGCTCTGATGTGCTCTAGTCTTGTTACTACACTACTCTTGTTTGGAAATAACAATTCACACTCCTTTCCTTATAATATGCATTTTGTTATCATACAGGCTAATGCAATACCTTGGCTGTTATTTTGCACTCTGAAAATTTATTGAATAATTAGGAGGGGACAGTGTAAAAGACTTCGAGACTCTGTCCATCAATCTGATAACTGAGCTCACCATGGAGACTTGGAGTGCAGAAGAAGGAAATACTTCACCATCTGCTCATCTGGGGTAGATGAATCTGTTACAGTGCCCAGATGAGGGATTTTGAATGGTATTTATATATGTTCTGATTGAAGATTTTATGGCTAAGATGTTTTATTCTAGCTCTGGACACTGTCAGCCTCCAGTTCAGTCAGATCTTTTGTGGCAGGAAGGACCACGCTAAGATCCTGTCCGGGAAGGCTGAGTTTCCAATGCCTGGTCATTGGCATCAGGAACCGCCTAGATGCATCATCCCTGCAGGAGTTATTGCCTCAGGTTGGGTGGAGGAGCAGGTACTCTCCGAGGACGGGAGGGAAGGCAGTAAGTAAGCAGCAGCGGCGCATTGCATCGACGCAGGAAGACTTTCAACTCTGCTCCCAGTGAGATCACGCCAGTGGATAAGTGGAAGGACCCTCAGTCCAGACAGCAGAAGCCAGATTTTATTTTCCATTGAAGTTTTTACCTCACAAATCTATAGCAAGTCATCTCCTCATCAGGAGTTTTTCCGAGAAGAGGACCAGAGGGCTGGCTCTCAGTTTAATGAATGCATGTGTCTGGACAACTCCAGGCACATTTATTCCTGTTTGAGTGGCTTATTTTCCCTTTTTCCCTCCTGCAGCATGACGAGATGCTCCAACCCAGCCTTGAACAAGGCCACTCGGGCACTGGAGGCGACATATGTATTCTGGCCTGACAGTCAGACAGAACACTTAAATAAATTCCAAACATGCAATCACATGCCACCTACCTAAAACTGTCCCCGTTATTTCATTTCAGGGAATTATGTTTTACTGGCTTCCAACATAGCATTTTCTCTTTCCATCTTGAATGGCTGCATAATGCTGTTTAACACAGCTGGTTCCTACCTTTCAAATGGCAGAATTCAATAAAGTGAAGCAAATTTTACCAGTGCAGGTTATAACCAACTCAAAATTTTTACTAGTTTGGACATTTTCTTAGAAAAATTAAATCTATAAAAGGCTCTTTATAGTTAACAGTATATTATTAATGCAAATTTAAAAGGAAAAAAATAACAAAAATGTAGTCAATGATTTCAAGTTTCATTTGGATTTTACCAAAAAGTACATTCCCTGTTCTGATCCTCCTTTTGTCCTGTTTTTGTCAGCTATTACCTCTTCCAATGTATGACATTGTTAACAAGAGTTAAAGTAAGGATTGCAGAGTGATTTCCATTTTGATCTCCTGGTTTTAATTGTTTGTACAATTCTAGAAGCTACTTATTACAGCATGAATTTCCCAGGCTTGTATTGTGCCCAAATTTTACAATAATTTTGACAGCAACTGTCCCACCATTTTTGGTAAGATAAGAGTGGAATAGGTGAACATAACAATGAGTATTGCAACACACAAAGTAGAGCACTACCAGCAACTCCTTAGATCTCAAGTTTCCCATAGCAATGAACTAAAGTTCTTTAAAGGACATTTTGAACACCGGGCACTGTGAAGGCCAAAGATTACAAAGGAGATAAAGGACTAAGACAATCTCCCAGAGGATCTGTTCCTTGGATAATCACCAGCTGACAGGATCTAGACTGGATCAGTTCATATTCACTTCTTCCCCTATGGATTTGCTAGCAGCTACTGTCAGCATTAGTATACTTCTGATTTAAAGGATTCTTTGTGGACTGAAGTGTTAAATTTGGCATGAAAATAGCCATCATTTGGTAACATGCCTATATAAGATAACTTCCACAGCTAAAAATAGATGTACTTGAGAGAGTAATTATGAAAGATGACGAATAAGGGCAGGGTAATGGAAGATATAAATCCTAGAAGTAGACTTCAAAAGTTGTAAGTGAAGGATAAGGTTTAACAGGATGAAGTTTTATAGCAACCAACAAGCCTTTAAATGGTCTCAGTACTTCTGAATCATTTAAAGTAGCTGTGGCCAAACATGAGGGTTCATTTTTAGGCTCTGAAATATCTCTGCCAGTAATTTAGTATGAAATTTCCTAATCTATAACCATGCTTGCTGAGTCCAACAGGTATGTGTTCAGTGCTGTGTTTTTCCCATTACACACTTCAGGAAGCCCTGTCTGTATCAATCCAGATGACTCACAAACTGAGCTGGAAACACTCAGATTGAAAAGAGAATACTGAGGGAGGCCTATCAAGGCAATTAATTATTGTTAGGTGGTGTGACAACCCACACTCCTTTCCTAGGATGACCAAGGATTCTCCTTCGATTCCCTGTGACCATGTGTGGGGTTTGCCCCATAAGACTCCCCCATTGTGGCAGGAGATATTAGTGTGCCCAGCACTCAGGCAGAAGGTTAGGTGTGATAAATCAATTCCAAATCATAGAATGCTTTGGATTGGAAGGGA
>NW_009609833.1:0-3131 GCF_000690535.1 Cariama cristata
ATTAATATATAATAATGTATTATAACAACATATTATATATCATATAATTTATATTATAATCTAGTACATAGTAAAATATATGTAAGAGTCATATATAAAAATATATGAAACGTATACATATATAACACACACACATATATATAAAAATTTTGGAAGTCTGCAATTTCTTTTTAAGGTCCCCAGAACCAGTGGAGGTCATAGAAGGAAGCTGCAGATAACCACAATCCCCAGAAGCTCAAGGTCTGTAAGCTGCAACCTCCTTGTGAAAATTTGTTCTTCCAGAGGGCTTACTTCCATGTTGCATAATGCCAGTTCACACTGAAGAATGTGGAAATGAAGTGGGGAGCATATAACTTTCCTCTGAAGAGCAGCAGTGTTTCAATTATCTCAAAATATTTTAAGAATGTCTGTATGTAATAAGAAAAATAAAGCTGATGACAGTGAGATATTGGAAACATTCTTTGGGGTTTTTTAGAGATACCAAAGTTTTTTAGAGGAAATTGGAAATGTAGAGAACAAGATTGTTTCCACCTATTCTTATTTGTTCTTTTTTTAAACTATATTTGTAGTGACCTTGAATATACTCTCTCTGAACACACACAAAACAAACTGATCCACAGAACTGAAACAATTAAACATTGAATTTTGAATGTGATGTTTCTAGAAGTCTCAGGCAGGTGCAATATTGTCAAAATATGCTCCATGCTGGATGCATCTTCCTAAAGGCTGCAGAAAACATCTATCCACTTCCATGGAAAGTCACTACAGTCAGTTCCAAGCACTACATATACCTCCAAACTCACAGACAACCACAGGGTTGCTTAACTTTACATGCTGTGAAAATCCTGATTCACTTTGGCAGAACTATTCCCAGTGCTAAAGTGAGGCATGTGCACCAAATCTTGGCAGGATTTGGGCTTAAGACATCAAATTTTCATTGTGCTGTGTAGAGGACTGATGGAAGAGCTAACGTGAGTGATACCAGCGTCCTTTTCGCTAAAAGTGTGCACCCTAATGACTGCAAAACGTGATGTGACTATTCAAGAAATCTTGAAAATATAGTGGAGGAGTGAGAACAGCAGATTTCTCATTTGCATACTGTATATGTTCTGCAGTGGGTAGTTACTGATGGCTTTTTGCTGCTCTACTAGCCTTTTCAATATGTAAAGTGTTGAGTATCGGTGAGATGGCATTTCCTACTTTAATTGGCACATGGATAGACTGTTTCTCTCTAGCAGTTCCAGAAGATTGTTATGGGCCTGAGATGAGTAAAATGGGTGCAGATATTTCAGTAAATGCAGAAATTGCTAGCACCATCTATTGGTAAAAAATATAAAAAAATAAAACTATTCTCACAAAATATGCATGTACTCAAATTAGAGTCTGATTGAATAAATGAGTGCTCTTGTTTTAATTATTTTAAATGCCATTAAAATATATGTAAATACATCTTTTTATAACCAGACATTTCGTCTAGGGTTTTCATCGTATTGAAGACACTTGTGACTTTAAAAACATTCACTGTTTTGTATAAAGTCCTGGTGAGTCTCTGAAAACAGCATTCCTTCCCTTTCATGGAAAAGGCTAACCAAGCTGGGAATCTTGGCTGTAACACAGGTTTAAAAAAGTAATTAAATCACAGTGTTACTCTACAGAGGGCTTATTTGACCTAATATTCATATTTTATTATTCAAAGGTTTTCATTTTCTGCAACAAAGACAACAACAGACACCAAGAATGAAAGGAGTTCACTACCTGTAGGAACTGAGGAAAGGATTTTTGAGGAATAGTTGGCTTTAAGTTAAAAAGAACATTGTCACAACATAATCATCTAGCCCATACATGAACGAGCTCATGCTTTTACTGTTTTCACACATTGACTCAACTGCTGCAGTAATAAAACTGAGTAAAGAACTTGACAGGCTTGACAGGTAAGACACATGTTGATCTGCTCTTGATATGATGGTATATTGACTTCTGTGTGATCTTTGAGAAAGGCAGAGACACAAAGTCCAGCATGTTTCAAATGAGATTTCCAATGGCTAAGGCAGAGTTTTGGAAAAATATCTATAGACTTCTTATACTGTTGTATGTCAGAGTATTTCTTCAGGTTCTGCTTCCTCAGGTTCATGACCTCAGAACCTTTTCTTTTTAAATCAAGTTTGACTGCTATATGAATTTAGTATTGTAAAAATTGAATAAAAATGACTGTGAATATGGTGGACCATCCACAGATCTTTTTTTTATACTCATGTTTTACACAACAGTATACAGTGGTAATACAGAAGTTAATGTGTTGTGGTAACATTGTGAGGGATTTGATGGCAGTAGCTTTTTTTCTTTCTGATGTACGGTCTATCTCAGCATGAGCTATTCTGTGTTTCCCTGTTTTGACTGGTCTTTAATTCACCCTGGTAAAGTCACTTTCAGAAAGTGATTCTTCCCTTGTGGGATTGCCAAAATAACTGGTAGGGCCCCAAACTGAGGCTAAAGATAATATTTGAATTGTTTTTGTGAAGCATTCAATTATGTCTGAAATTCTGATTGAAGGTCAGGATGCATGGAAGCATAGAAGTACTCAGGCTAAGTTTTTAATATATTACCAGTTATAGTAATCACCAGGGAAGCCGAGGCAAGAAAATATTCTGATTCCAAGTATAACGATGAGTAGGATGCATTAATTTCTTCACCTTGAACCTAATATAGCTCAGCAGTTCTTTCTTTTCATCAAGAAAATAATTCCAAAGGCTCTAATTTAGGAAGTGTTAGGTGGAAAGTTTCAGAAGAGTTTTACAAGGAGTGTATTCCACCACAGGAGATATCCAAGGAGACTTGTTGAGTAAAGGAAGAAGGGAGATTCTGGGCACTGTCTCAGTTCCTGCACCCTTCCATAGAGGTGGAGATGCTGTAGCAGCTTCCCCTACTGCTGCGTGGAGTATAGCCTTTGGGGACCAGGTCATCTTCAGCAGTTTCTGCCTTTGCATCCTCATTCACTGCCTCTCACATGCTAGCTGCTTCTTTGGCAATGCTGTGATGTGGATCATTGGAATGACATAGCTTCAAAACAATCCTAGAGACAAAGGGATTAGTTTCATCCTGTCACCATTTGTAGGTGTCGTGGTTTAACTCCA
>NW_009609834.1:0-1151 GCF_000690535.1 Cariama cristata
GTATCTCTTCTTGCTGGGATCTGATCTCCCGGTCTCTCTCTTCCAGGTCTATGTTCATTTTGCTTACAGCAATCTTTTGCTTTTCTTGCTCATTCTCCAGCTCCTGTATGTGTTCTTGCTGGGATTCTATCTTCTGTTTTTTCTCTGTTATGTCCTTAGTAAGCTGATCGACAGTAGTTTTATGCATTTCTTCCTGCTTTTCCAGCATTCTCATCTGTTCCTGGTAGAACTTCATTTCTCCCTCCTTCTCTGACAGGATAGCAGTCAGTTGAGCGAGACTGTCCTGCAAAGCTTTTACCTCTGCTGCCTCATTCTGTAGCATCTGGATTTTCTGCCCCTGCATTTCCAATTCCTCATTTTTCATTTTTAAGATAGACAATGTAGTTTGAAGTTCTTGTTCAAGGCAGTGATTCATATCTGTTGCTGTATTTGCTCGCGTTTCAGAGGCTGTGGCTGATTCCTGAAGAAGTTTTATCTCCCATACCAGTGTTTCTTTAACTGCTTGCAGTCTGTCCCGTTCGTACTGCAAAACAGGGAGAAAAAGATTCAATTATTCTCTCTACGTATGTTTGGGTTTCATACTAGACCGGAACTCCTGCTCCAGGGGCAGTCAGGGGCTGAAGTTTGAGCATTTAGTAGAAAAGTCAAGCTGTTCAGTTGATTTCCCTGTTCGATGCATATTTTCTACTGTCACTCAGAAAGGATTTGAGAACTGTACTGTATTTATCAAACTCTGTCCATAACTGATTTTTGGAGTCATTGTAAATGGAGAAGTGGGAAAATATTGATCATGTAAGAACAGCTGCACTGCCTCAAATGTCTGGGCTAGGATCCTGTATGTAACAGTGCCTCTAAGCACACATCCAGGGAAGAAAGCCGAAGAGTGGGGTGGACTTACATGATACCTCCCCTCCCCAACACCAGCACTGGTCCAGCTTGGGAGCACTTTCACAGCCTCCTCCTGATCCATACAGACCTGCTGTATTTACAACAACCTTTGTCAAGGAGTTCAACAGGTCTGCTTTGCTGGAAGTATACCACCTTGTCCTGGTTTGGCTGAAACAGAACTATTTCTGCTTTCAGTAGATTTTACTTTTTTTTTCTTAAGTTTTTTTAGTAACCACCCTGTCTGAAGCTGACTACAGGTTTCA
>NW_009609835.1:0-2676 GCF_000690535.1 Cariama cristata
TGTTTTAGCCAAACCAGGACATGATGTTAGCAGAAAAAGAAGCAATGTACAGATAAGACTATACAGTATTCATAGAAAGTATACTGATGGTAAAACTAATTAACTAACCAAGACTGACTTGGCTTTCAAATGAGTTAACCAATAAATAAATAAATCAAACTGCATTACATAAACATGCTTCTTGACAGTCTGCAATTAATTTTCCCTTAAGAAGTTTTGGAATGATCATGCACATTATCCTTTTCATCTTTTAAACCCTTCATGATGTCAAAGGTTCCACTTGAATCTTTTTTATTACTAGGAACTTGTAATGACCAAGGAGAGTGATGCTACAGTGTAGATGATATAGCTGGAAACTCAAGGCAACACAAAGGATATTTCTGACAAGAATTTTTTTTAAAACAAAACAACGAAAGGGCGATTAAAATGAAGAAGTAAATGGCTGTGTTGTAATTACCTCTTTGATTACTGCAGGTGACAGATGGAAGTCAAAAACTTTTGATAAATTACAAAAAAGGTGCTTGGTCAAAGTCAATTATTTTTCTAAGGTAACATTTTCAAGTGTAGATATTTTCAGTCAAATACAAAATTTTGAACCAGAAGTATTTATTATGTAATGTAATAATTTCAGGAGCTCTGTTAAAGGACTTCAAAGTGATTTTTGACTGACAGACTTTCTGACAGACTTTTTCTTCCCTGAATTATAATTTTGTATACAATATTGCTTTGACTTTTAAAGTTCTGCCTGATCTAGAGGAAAAAACGACTTCATTGTACTTTCAACATCAGAATTAGAAAATTTCCTATGAAATCAATTTTTTTGCTTCCAAACAATTACAGATTATTCCTAGGTCAAAGAGATGTGTCAGAGTATATAGATTAAACACTGAGAAGATACTAAGCATTCTGCTGAAAAAAAAAAAAAGCTATCATCTATTTCCACCCCTCTTTATCTGTCACCGTTGTGGGAAGGGAATTAGGCTGTTGTAGGTTAGGTCAACAAGAGGATAGGACTTGCACTAGAAAATAATCTCTTCAAGATGTATTTAATTTTGTTTTAAGATAAGGGGAATAGCTTGTTATTATATTTATTCACAGGGACTCAAACATTGCAAAACCAAGTTGACATCCATGGTATCAGATAACAAACAACATGAGAATGGCTGTGCTTCTTCACCAAGTCATATGAGTGACAGTGAGGTCTTTCTTGCCCACCTTGGATAAAGAATGAGTAACATGGCCTGAGACAGAGGTATGCAGGAAAACTATCATGTTCCAAGCAGAAATTCATAAAAAATGGAAACCTGAGGACTTGTTTGGCATCCTAAAGAAAGCTTTTCAATTCCAGTCCTGCAAATCCATTTCCTCTGATTGCCACATATATGGGAATTAAAAATGCTGTTTTGGTATGGCCAGATTTGTATTTATGATTAATAAAAATGTTGTGTAGTTTTCATCTATGAAATATTTAATTAATTCTAGATAGAATATTTTGCTACAGAAAAAATGTTAAGGTTTTTTCCTCATTCCCCATTTCAGAACATCCCCTTTACAACGTTTGCTTCCATCTGTTCTGAACAGTTGGTTCTAAGTAGATAACAATTAAACAGTTTGGGGTTTTTTTTAGTTTCTTTTCATTTTGATGATGCAGTGTTTTTAATTTCATTCTCAACTAAACAAGCATTAAGGTACAATTGTGTTTAGGTAAAATTATTATTATTACAGGTAGTTACTTCTAGCATTATTTTCCAGTGTTTAAAGGCATCATTGAGCAAATGTCAGTGGTAAATTTGATCCTTTCCAAGTCTGGGTAGATTGAGATTACTTCTTTTCACTTTCTTTGATCACAATTTAATTCTCCAATGCACAAGAATATTAAAATAATAATAATTCCAGACAATGAACAGCAGCTTACTCTTTTTTTACCTGTTGTTCTGTTTTTTTGTTTTGTGTTGTTTTCTTTTATTTTTCATTTCAGCACCAGGAGAGAGTTGTTCTGTATCACACAGCATAGGTGTCATTCATTCAGATATTCTGCACTATTGCCAAATAGTGGTCTTATAGTTGTTTCTAGCAGCTCTGTCTCAAGGACAAGCTCTGTCTCTTTACAGGACACCGGGTGATCAGGCCCAGTCAGCATGGGTTTACAAAAGGCAAGTCCTGTTTGATTAACTTGATCTCCTTCTATGACAAGGTGACCCACTTAGTGGATGAGGGAAAGACTGTGAATGTTGTCTACCTAGACTTTAGCAAAGCCTTTGACAGCATTTCCCACAGCATTGTCCTGCAGAAAATGACTGCTCGTGGCTTGGACAGGCATACTCTTTGCTGGGTAAAAAAATGGCTGAATGGTCAGGCTGAAAGAGCGGTGGTCAATGGAGTTAAATCCAGTTGGTGGCCGGCCACAAGTGGTGTTCCCCATGACTTGGTACTGGGGCCAGTTCTCTTCAATATCTTTATCAATGATCTAGATGAGGGGATCAAGTGCACCCTCAGTAAGTTTGCAGACAACACCAAGTTGGGTGGGATCATTGATCTGCTTGAGTGAAGGAAGGCTCTGCAGAGGGATCTGGACAGGCTGGATCGATGGGCTGAGTCCAACTGTATGAGATTCAGCAAAGCTAAGTACTGGGTCCTGCACTTCCATTTACAACAACCCCATGCAACACTACAGGC
>NW_009609836.1:0-3572 GCF_000690535.1 Cariama cristata
GGGGGCGGGCTGTGCAGTCTGCCCTCTAGCTCAGGCACTTAATCTTGAAGGGTGTTTTTTTTAGTGTGGTGTGTTTGCTAATATGAGTCACAGAAGCATTCATTAACTTTGTCTGGAAACTGTAAAAGATGCGTGAAATTCAAATCTGGATGCAGAACGGTCAAGGACTTTGATTCATTCTTCTATTTAAGAAACATAACAAATATAACTTGTAAACCTTGAATGCTGGGTCAGATTTTACCTCAACAAGTCTGGTGTGTTGATTCTGATCCAGCTTCACAAATAAATGGGCAAACTATGTACTTTTTGAGATTTCACTGATTGTAAACCCATAGTTTTTTGTTTTTAAATGAAACTCCTTCAATGAAAGCATGATCTTGAAATTAAGGGCATGCTATATCCCATTATGAGATATTTCTGTTTCCCTTTTAATGTGTGACATCTGTGAAGGGGTTAACACATATAGAGCTACTGCTTTCATGGGCAGAGGTGTCCTTGGGTTCAAGAGGGAGTGATGATTTGCCAGTGTGAGCTTTTGATGATGCATTGCTTTTAACATAATATCTTTTCAGAGGGTTTTGGCAGAGGATTCTCTTGTGGCATCTGACAGTGTGGGAGTTCTGTCCTTCATACTGGCAAGCACTGTTTCACTTACACTTAGTCAAATTACTGTCTTCCATTTAATACAGTGAGCTAGTTTTCTAATTCCTCTTTTGAAGTCCTTAATACTAGTACTGTAAACAACAGACAAAATCCAGAATTTGTCCCAAGGACTGATTTGAAAACCAAAATAGAGACAAAGAAAGGTGAAGATAACCTTTCTGACCATTCAGCCTTTCATCCTGTACCAATGGTAACTCTCTTCTCACAGGGCATTGCATTTTCTTGCCTTTTCATTCACCGTACTGTGGACAGCTTTCACAGGACAGTAATTATGTTTGAGTAAAAAGTTTGCTTGTGCATGTATCGTGAAGCACCTTGCTAACACTGATACACTGTGCAGACATATTTGAGTTAAAACATTATTATTATCTTCTTCATGGCAAAACCACAACAATTTCCAGTTGTTGCTTACAAATACCAAAGCTCAGTAGAGGCTGCAATTTACTTTAGGAATCATTTCCATTATCAATGAATCATCTCTTTTTTTTTTTTTTTTTTTTAAGATGAGAAAGGCAGGCATGCCAAGTCTCAGTGCACTAGCACGTTACAGAAAACTTGTAATAAAGATGTGTATTTTTCCACTGAAGTACTTGGTGAATCTCTTTGCAGAACAGATTACCAAAGTGTTGAAAACATCACAGCCAATGAATTCCCACTTTCTCATGATATACTAAGTGATTAAACTTCTCAGATTCAGTTCCTGACTCTTTTTCTAAATGAAATTTAAAATCGTATATTATTTCAGTCTGGGAAAGCAATAATGGAAAATGTGATCAGAAGTGAAGTTGTGTGTACTGTATATCAGATACAAATCCCAATGTAATAATAAAATACTTGGTGTAGAAGTGCCACTTGTCTTTCCTTCCATAACAAGGCTCCCAGTTACTCCTGTCACAATAGGTGCAGCCAAGTTTAAACAACAGCCATTTATTAAGGAAAATGGCTACTAATCACAGTCAAACAGCCTTTATTTTCCAGGGAGTACAGCTTGTCTGGTTTGTCTGCAAAGATGTCTGAATAATAAACCACATGTAACTATATGGATTTCTATCTGCTTTTCAGCTGTGAATAAATAGGTTTGCCTAGTGAAAAATTGATCAGTCTTAAATTTAGCAGCAACAAGGAATGGGGAAAAAAAAATCACAACTCTAAAAGCAGGATTTTGTTTGCTTTCATCATAAATACACAGCAACTGGAATTAAGTCATTGAGGAAACTATTGTGGCAAGACAGTTTAAGGCAGGTTAAGGAATGAAGTGTCAGATTGTATAAGGTACAAGCTATTTTACTATTCGTAGGATTTTACATGAATGGCATAATCATCTAACATTTTTCAAATGATAACAATAATGTAATACATGATTTGATCTAGTCCTTGTCCATGCACTATATGCATTATTACATATACCTCATTTCCATGCCAGTTACTGTAGGAATTATGCTTGTTCAGTTCCTTGGCCCTCCAGCTACAGCATAATGCTATAATACCCTATATGCTTTATTGTTAAAAATGTTATTTTAATTGAATAGAAATGAACAGCATTTCTAATAGGAGATGTAGGAATTCTCTTACTTCGGATAATGTGATCGGAATAAATATGTGGCCTAGGAAAATAAACACAATTGCTGTCTTTTACCTTGTTGCGTAAAATGTTAGAGTCCTTCCTGGTCTTCTCAAGTGACCAATGTCATATACTTGTCCAGCAGATGGTAAGGTTAGCTATGATCTGTGAAATGATACTGCCTTTTGCTTTCTGTTTGTGTGAATTTGCCAGGATCTCTCGGGAAAACGAATGTCTAAAAATTTCCCATACAAACTTTGAGTCAAAACAAATCTCTCAAATATCTAAATAGATTTGTCTTCTGAAAACTAGTACTTCTTTGCCTTTACCTGTTCCTCTGCATCTGGCTACGTATTCCCTCCTTTGTGCTAGAAACAATGTGTCTGGCCACATGGTCGGCTGGATTACAAAAACTATCCAGATAAACTAACTAAAAAAAAAAAGTTAAGAAAAAAATTCAGCTGCGTTGTGGGTCTTAAAGTGGTCTAGCTAATGTAAAGCTGAAACTTGGGACTTACTTTTGATGCGTTATCTCAAATGCTCTATCACAGCCTCAGGATCTTGTAGTGGAGGCCGATTGACTTTATTGAGGTTTTTTTCTTGAAGATGAAATTACTTGTATTTCAAAAGAGTTAAAATCACCACAAATAGATTAGGGCAGAACAGATTGGTTCATCTAAATCAGCTTTTTTCAGATTATACAACTAACCTCATTTGCAATGACCAAATGACTTGGAGAAAGGAAAGGTTGGATTCCCAATAATATCCTCCTTTGCAACACATTCTGCTATATAATCCCCCAACAACTCCCTCCCCAAATGGTCCAAGTCTAAGAAGGGATTAAGAAAGTCATTAAACAAAATTACTCTGCAGAGCACAAGTCCATCTTTTTCTTCCTTTGGAGGTCGCCCAGCCAATCTTGATCTCCAGTGCTTCCATGCGTTGTCTCAGAGCCCGGCTGCCGCAGGAGCTCTGTCAGCAGAGTCCCCTGGGGCTGATGTGCCTCCATCACTGTCAGGAGTCTCCCCAGCACTCATGGTGCTCCTGGCGATTCCAGCCACACACTGAGGTGAATTTGGGAAATCCCTATTTGTGTTACTTGTTCATTATTATTTATATCACTTCATGGACATTCTATGTATTGTTCTTTAAGTACCCCTTTGGATTCTAATTATGCTTGTTTAAAATTTTTTGTTTACTGAGTTACAGTTCAAGCTTCTGACTGGCCCAGCTGTAAAGATCCTGACTGTTTACTGAGTCTCTCTAGATTCCTCATTAAAGCTGATGACTTTTCAGCTGCTAAAGCAAGGGAAACCTCAGAAACCTCAGGATAAATTCCCCTCCCCCC
>NW_009609837.1:0-2155 GCF_000690535.1 Cariama cristata
TAGGTCCTTCTCCAATGAGCTGCTCTCCAACAGATCAATCCCCAGCCTGTACTGGTACATGGGGTTATTCTTCCCTAGCTCCAGGACCCTACACTTGCCCTTGCTGAACTTCATCAGGTTCCTCTCCGCCCAACTCTCCAGCCTGTCCAGGTCTCGCTGAATGGCAGTGCAGCCTTCTGACGTATCAGTCACTCCTCCCAGTTTTGTATCATCAGAGAACTTGCTGAGGGTACACTCCGTCCCTTCATCCAGGTCATTGATGAATAGGTTAAATAAGACCAGACCCAGCTCTGACCCCTGGGGAACATCACTAGCTACAGGCCTCCAAAGAGACTCTGCATTGCTGATCACCACCCTCTGAGCTCTGCCATTCAGCTAGTTCTCAATCCACCTCACTGTCCACTCATCTAACCCACACTTCCTGAGGTTACCTATGAGGATGTTGTGGGAGACAGTGTCAAAAGCCTTGCTAAAGTCAAGGTAGACAGCATGCACTGCCCTCCCCTCACCTACCCAGCCAGACATGCCATCGTAGAAGTTCTTGGTCATTTAGGAAGCCAAAGCAAATAGCAGGTTTTAGAACACACCATACTTTCCTCAAGTTACTAACCTTCACTCTAACAAAGCATACATTTAATTGATTGAACTTCCAGACACCCATTCTCTAAGGAAGATCATTTTAACTGATCAAGTTATCAGTTGATTAATTTGTTATCCTAGTAAGGAACCAGTTCTATCCTCATTAAGTTTAACATTCAGAACTTTCAGAATTATTTAAATGTTAATATATTCTGAGACTCACACTCAATATTTTGAAATAAGTTTCAACTGTCTGTTTTTAAGAAAACAGATTATAAAGAGAGCAATTACCACTAAATGATTTATTAATTTGCAAAATTATTTCATGAGGAGTAAGGCGCTTTGGAGATGCAAAAACTGAATTCCAAAAGAGCATTCTTTGAGATAAAGGAGAGAAGCAGAACAGCACTATAAAGGCAAATATAATATTGTATCAATGAACTTCACAAAATTGGATGTCACACAGCCAATAATAATTTGTGATACATTATTAGTGAATTATACATACAAGTGAACTACAGAAAGATGATAGAAGTTGCCTCTTTTTTTTTTTTTTTCTGAATATGTCAATCATATAGTAAAATAAATAATAGTCTCAATAGTCATTGTTTGAATGCATTGTATCCTATGCTGGCAGCATTTTCTTCAACAAGATTCAACTATTACTACAAAATAGACACATGAATATTATGATTAACATTCTCTCAGAAATGGGGATAGATTGCTGTCTTAGTGTCTGGCTGTAAATGATGCAAAGGTTATGAGATGGATATGAAAATGCTGCACAGTCAGAAATACGTATATTAACTTGGTAATTTATTCTGTATGTGTCTCCTTCAGCAGCAAAAAGACAACTGAAAGAAGGTTCTCTAAGGTTTTGGTATAGGCAGAGTTGTCTGACATTTTATTGCCCCCAAGAATCTACTGGTCAAAGCACCTGCTTATTTTGTCTACACGTAGATCAAAAGTATGTAAATTGCACATGAATCATTTCAGAGTGGAAACTGATTAGAAAATTTTAGCTGTCAGAAAACTAACGTTTTGAAACAGCCTTCTATCAGGGAAGCTGGCTTAAATATGGATCTTGATTAGTTTGCAAAAATGAGAATGTGGTATGGATTGCCTGAAGAAATAGAGCAATGGACACTGTAACAAAGGAATTCCTTTCCTGGCTTCCTAAATTATTAATTTCTATATTGCTGTATTATCTATGATAAAACACTGAATTAGAATTCCTGCTTCTTCTACAGACATTTTGACATAGATTCTGATTTAAAAGTTTATATCTAAGTAGAGCACTGAATTTGTTTGAGAACCTTTGCATCATTAACAAGTTGTATCCATTCCTGTAATTCAGCAGGGGCCCAAATTGTAATACAGAATATTTTCATTTTAAAAGGTAGCTAAGTACTGTAAAAAATGCAGGTTATACTTATGTCCTGGTTTGGCTAAAACAGGGCTATTTTCTCCTTTCAGGAGTTTTTCTTTCCATCAAATCCCTTCTAAGTAACTGCACTTTCTGAAAGTACAGCTACATGTTTTGAGATACTGTCGGCGCTTCAGGCCTGATAACGCT
>NW_009609838.1:0-1052 GCF_000690535.1 Cariama cristata
CGGCGGGGAGCGCGGTGAGGCTCGGTCTGGGCCTGCAGGGGGAGGCCCCAGCCCTGTTGATCAGCCAGGAGTGATTTGGGGTGTGAGAGCCCTGCGGAGGAGGTACCAGGCTGCTCTGCATGAAAACTTGGGGCTTTTCCATATTAGCTAGGGCTTTTAAATGAAACAAGGTTTACTTTTGTATCAGCCTGGTTAGAATAACACTTCTGCACAAAGTCAGAGTTTT
The DNA here is from genome assembly GCF_000690535.1 of Cariama cristata. Taxonomy (NCBI): domain Eukaryota; kingdom Metazoa; phylum Chordata; class Aves; order Cariamiformes; family Cariamidae; genus Cariama; species Cariama cristata. Next base: position 227 of record NW_009609838.1, read on the forward strand.
CTTCGTAGGTTTGTGAGGTTTTTTTAATCTCTAGACATTGGTCTTATTTGTTTTTCCTTATCAAGCAGCTTTTTTGCCCCGTGTTTCTTATACGAACTTGCCAGCGTTGACTGACAAAAGCTTCCTTTTTGACTCCTTAGGTTATTTGAAGAGGACTTGCATGCTTTTGTCTTACCGTTTTATGTGGTGTTTTGGCCTTAGGTACTCCGGGTGTTGGGAAAACCACACTCGGAAAAGAACTTGCATCAAGAGCCGGGATGACCTATATTAATGTGGGTGACATGGCAAAAGAAGGTAGGCCATATTAACAAAGTAGTCCATGAAAGTACTTAAGGTATTTTTGCTTTGTATAACTATGCACTTGTAGTGCATGTATTAATATTAAATGAAAAGGCAGTGAATTCACTTTAACAGAAATGGTTTTGGTGGCATGGGTTAAAAAGGCATTTATGTAACAGTATCATACTTTGTATTAAGTAATAAATAATAAACTTACATGGATATATAAACAAAATGTGCCTAGCTGTGAACACTATTTTTTGTTTGCATCCTCCTGAAATAAATATAATATAAATAATTTTAATAACTGCTGTTACTTCACAAACTTCCACAAATTATTTTTGCCACAGGAGAACTGTATGAAGGTTTTGATGATGAATATGATTGTCCGATTTTGGATGAAGACAGGGTAAGTCCAACTTCAAAACCTACCATTTTTGTATTTTGACTTACTGTAATTTCAGCTAACTTGCCTGTTTCTGTTGTTTTGTTGTGGTGTTTTTTTTTTTTTTTTTGTAGGAATTTTTTGAATGGGAGAATAAAATGG
>NW_009609838.1:1083-3164 GCF_000690535.1 Cariama cristata
TCTGTAGGTAATTGATGAACTGGAAGATAAAATGAGTGAGGGTGGAGTTATTGTTGACTATCATGGCTGTGATTTTTTCCCTGAACGGTGGTTTCATATAGTATTTGTACTTCGTACAGAAAATTCATTTCTATATGACAGACTTGAAAACAGGTATGTCATGGGAGTAAATAAGGAGAAAGTACTGTTGTGTGACTTCACTGGAGATTTTTCTGGAGTATAAATTACTGTTTCTCTATAGAATACTTTATAGTTCTCGGCATATCTAAAACTGTCTCTCAGTATTGTTCCTGTTTTATAGGGGCTACAAAGGGAAAAAGCTGCAAGACAACATTCAGTGTGAAATTTTTCAGACACTTTATGAGGAAGCTATGTTGTCATATAGAGAGGAAATTGTACACCAGTTACTCAGCAACACTCCAGAGGACCTAGAGAGAAATTTGGACCAGATTATGCAATGGATTGAGCAATGGATGAAGGACAACAATTGACATTTGGTGAAAAAGTAGCTCTGCTGGATCTCTTCCTGGGAGGGTTTCAAAAATGTTCATAATTCTTGTATGATGAATTAAAAATAATTTTATTGTAATTTGATATGGTTGGAGACTAAAAGGTTAACAATAGCCAGGTTGTGAACAGCCTCTGAAGCACTCTGGGAGAGGCACGCAGAAGAACTGACACAAGTGAAAATTCAGCAGTGAGTGAAAAGATGAAAATGGCACAGTTGCCCTTAGTAGCAGGAACTAGGTTCAATAACTGAGAGTTTTTTGGAGCTTACAAATTAAAACCAAGCCACACCCACCCCCCCACTCCCCCCTGAAAACAGTAAAATCCTGATAACTAATGGCAGTTGAGTAGCTTTTGATTTCTAAAGGGTAAACCAGCGTGCTGAAAAGGAGTTAGTCTGTTTTGAATTGTTAGACTGAGCCTTGCTATACTCCACTGTATTCTTGAATGTGTGGAGGCTAATGTAGAGTGAGGGATGTGTGATTTAGTTTAAGGCTGGTGCTTTATGTTGGAAGGAAGAGAAGTGACTTGGTAAGAGAGATATTTTAAAATTACTACACAGAATTTCAGGAATTATTTCCGGTGTAGGGAGGCATTGTCTATATCTGCGCTGGTGTGGAATATTAAACAGTAAGTTTTCTTTCTCCTTTTTCTCTCTGTATTCTCCATCACCCATCCCAATCATGGAACATACTTATCACTGTAAGTTTATAAAGGAAATACATCGTTTGCCAGGACAACAAACCTGCAGCAATCCAGAACATGGTTACACTTAAAATACTGGTAGCTGGCTGTTCTAATTGCTTGTAACGCCTTGGTCCCAAGAGAGCATGGCTGTGCAAACTAGAAGTAACTTCACTGAAGAGGTGGCTTGTAAAGCATTGTGAAAGATTCTGTAGAAAGTGCTTGCTAATGAAGTTTTTATATACATGAGTTTGAATAGTAAAACTCCATTTGCTTGAAAATTTCTATCATAAAGAGTATTATGGTTACATATTTTTTATTCCAAATTCGGTATAGATTCTTTTTGGTGAGACTTAGAGGAACACTGCATCAGCAGTGTGACTCTTGTATAAACTGAAATGGTGATAAACCTGGAGTTTCCTTGCAAAATCAGGACCAAACGTTGTGGAAACGCATGCATACATGTATTGCTCTTGATCATCCATTCTCGGGGTTATTGGTTGAGTCGGAGACCAGGTGGAGGGCAATCTCTGGCATGGAAGTGTACAGTCAGCACCAGTTCTTGAGATGGCTTTGAATGACCACATCTTGTAAAGTGAAATCATCTTTCCGAAAGCTGCCTGAGATTTGTAAATGCTGTTGTGGGTGGGAGGGCTGTAGGCAGGATATAGACCTCTAGTGGGGAAAAAAAAAAAAGCCAGACAACCACTTCTACTTGTCGCACAGCCTCTGCGCTCCGATCCGCCTCCGGGGGAGCGGCTGGTTCGCTTTCCGGATGCTGGGAGCGGGACGTGGTGTTCCCGCCGCCCCGGGACGGCACCGGCAGCGCCAAGGCCGAGCGGGCAGGTGGGTCGGGGACTCTGGGAGGCGAAACGGGATACGGGACCGGG
>NW_009609839.1:0-6832 GCF_000690535.1 Cariama cristata
ATAAAATAATTAATATTAATAAAAATTCCAACATCAAAACCACCATTCAAACATTCAGAAAAAAAAGTTTAACTGGGAATATTAGAAGTCTCTCTTTTCCTTGATGACTGTCAGCAAAATAGCCCTACTAGCTACACATTTCATTTCCTTTGAATGCTTCCCTTCGAGAAAACAAAGTAATAGACAATTTGCCTTTCTTTCCACGCGGATTAAGTCCTATGATTACCACCTGCCACAAAACAAAATAAATCAGATAATGATTAAGAACCCACAGTTACTAGTTTTGTGCAGCATCTTAACACTTACAGATTTCTAGATGTTTTAGTGAAGCTGAAACTCTCCTCCTCTAGGGAATTCTTAATACAATCACATATATCACCATTCAGTTCTACCATTCAACAACCAGAAGTGCCAGATAAGTCATTCTAAATATTTTCTTTGTGAAGTTTTCCTCACTGCTAAGAGGAGCATTTTCCTTCTAAATAAAAATCACCAAGACTTAATGGGCAGTCACAGTCCTAGACGTTTTGTACAGTTTTACTTTGCACCCTTTAACAGAAAATATTAGGAAAGCTGTCTCCTCCACAGGCCAAGACTAGCATAATGCATAAGATCAAGTGTTACTCTAAGAAATCTGTGCAAGAAGTGTTTTGAAAGCTACCTTGAAAACACTGCAGTATTAGGCCAAACACACTTGAATCGCCAAACAGGATGCATATTGTTTTTCCAATTGCACCTTCATTTTCATTGCTGTCTCTCCGTTTGATACAATTCAAACGGCAAACAGCACTAGATCATTACCACCAAGACTTTAAGATCAGCTAGTTGGTAAAAGAAGCAATATCCTCTATGTTTCAGACAACCACACTTGCAGGGGGACATGACACACAAACAAAGAAAACCCAACTTCACTCATCTCCCCCCAAAAAAGCCCCCAAACAAAACAACCCCGCCTGGTCTGATCAAGTATTAAAACCTAAATGAAAGCACATATTCCGGAAAGAGCCTGACTTGCTACAAATTATACTAATCTTTAGACATGAGACATAAAAACTATTTTTATACCGGTTTGGATTTCAGAGCACCGCCACTTGGATCAGCAAGCAAATTATCACAGTTTGACCATACTTCACATTTAAAAGATCTGGGTTTTTTCCTCGTTTGGGATTTAACCTTTGAAGTGAATAGGAAATATCATATATATTAATATATATATTATAAAAGAAAATATTACGCTTCTAACACAGGAATATTTTCTGGGAGGGGGGACACAACACAACAACATGGGGATGGGATGACACACCCCATTTTCTGCCCTCATTAACAGGCAGGAATATTGCATGGCACACACAAACACATTTAATTTTTTAGACTCTATTGTACTGCAGAGGTTTAAGTATGACCCAAATTTAGAGAGAAAACAGATCTGGAAGTGAATGCCATATTCATACACCCATTAATGCTTATGCAAGGTTGCATCAAAGCTGGTCGTAAATAGGAGACAACTTGCACCAGAATTGAAAGACAAAGAAATACAAAAAACCCTGTAGTTATGCCTCCAAAAGTAACAAATGAAGTACACCGAAGTCCTGAAGACTGTTATAAACTCCAACTAAGAAAAATCCTGGAAAAATATGAAGACTGAAAATTCCCTTTATTAAAGCACACATTGATACACAGCATACACTGATAAAAAAATGCCTTAACAATGTAAAACAAACATGATTAATGAAAATAATCAGATTTGAGACGTATCTCTCTGAAACACAAATACAAGTGTCATGTTTAAATTACATGTTACCAGAACTTCAACATATCAGACAGTTTTGCTTTGTTTTTAAATCTACCTGCAAAGTCTGTCGAGTTACATAAACATTAACTATGTTGAGGAGTGTAAAAAAAAAAATATCGCTTCCTGTGAAGATACCAAGTACTACATTTATCTTCATTCTAATACTTTTTTTTTTAATACTACAAAGCATTGGCAGCTTCATGTCTTTTGTACACCTGATAGCACTCAAGCATCTTACAATGGAACTTCATACTAATTTTCCCCCTATTTTGACTATCAGCAATGCTGCATCTTCAAATAAACTTGTCTTCCCCTTCTACCTGTGGCATCAAGTATGTCAAAAGAAATTCATCTCATAATAAAGTTACCATTTAATCAGTACCTTAGTTGAGTTACTTAATTCCTTATGTTTTTTCACCACACAGTTGATAATGTCACAAACAATCTGCATTTTTCTTTCTGCAAAGCCAAACTGAAGAAACTGCTGTTTTGTTAAAATCGGTTTATAATGAAATTGATCTCGAAGAAGCTGCAACAAAGTAAAAGTTTACTTCACTTTCAAAATCACTATGCAATTTGTTGTAGAAACGGCATGCTCAGGTTCTTATTTTTCTACAGTCTCTTCTTTCATTCTGCACTTCAGCAGTTAAACCTTTTCTCATTTGGTTATTTACACATTCTCAGCCGTTTCTCCTAATTAGATTTTAAATATACCTCTTCCAGACACATTTCATTCACATCACTCTTGAGAAGTTTAACTTCCAGATAAGATTCATGAAATAAATGATTGTAGACATTAATATGTAAAAAGTTAAACAAAAGCTTTCCAAAATGAATGCACAATAAAAAGTTGTATTAATCTCAGCAAATGCGTCAGAGGGCTAAGTAAGGCTCTGACAGGGCCGCTTTGTAAAGAGCTCTCTGGCCTCCTCAGATGGAAAACTAGTCTGAACAAGCCAGTACTCATTAATACATCAAGCCACCTTTTACAAAAATGTGCTTATGGATATTTTTAAGGATAGTTCAAAGTTATTTTCATTCAGTTAAGAATTTGATACCAAACTGTTATGTATTGGACTTTATATATTAATATGCCATGGTTTTAAAATAGCTGTAGTTCTTAATTGTGCTTTCATTACAATTATTGAAGTTTGCTGTTATGATTTTTTACTCGTTATGATTTCTTCTAAGGTCCATTATTGTGTAATAAATATTTCTGTACTCTTGAAGACTAACATAAAGCAATAATATTACTGTTTCTGCAGTTGTCTCAAAATTGAGATTTGGCTAACAACATCCATCCTTGCTTTCACAAAAATCTAAAGACTTGCCACACAGTGACTCACTACTCATCTTAAATCCTAACAGAATTACAAGTCACATTCATTGCCAAAAAAATTTTCACTTCCTAGTAAAACTCATACTAGATGTTTAATTTTTATGAGGCCATACTCAAAACGGTCTCTTCTGCAAAGAACATGAAGACAGCTACCTTATAAATAGCTTCAATAAAACGCAAGTCACTCTTTGCTGTGAGCTCCACATCGCACTTTACCAAAAGTTCCGCTACGTAAGTTGAAAAAGATGTAAAACAATAGCTGATGATAGGTAAAAATGCAGCTGGATCACCCTTTACTAACCTGTCGAGAAACAAAAGTATGTTACACTGCAGAAGACAACAAAAGCCTTTCATTGCACAAATTCAAACACTTAACTTGAAGGTTGTTTTAATACAGCCAGTATATTATATCCAAGTATATCCTTCATTTTAAGTTTTTTTCCCAGGCATATCTCCTTCAGCAGTCTTTACTGTTACCTGCAAAATGCTCAAAATACTTTTGTGATTCTCATATAGTTTTAATATTGGCCAGTCTAAAGTCCACCAGCATTTCCATTTCAATGTTCAACACATTTATTTCCCGCCCCCCTCCCCCAAATCTTTACAGGACAAAATTTCCTGAATAAAGTTTTGCTAGCATTTACAAAGAAATTATAAAGGTGAGAGATTAATCAAAGAAAAGAGAAAAACAGCAGAAGAGCAAGATACTGACAGACTTCAGGATTAGTCTAAGGATTGCTCAGAACAGCAGAACTGCATCCCTTTATCTTCCAGTTCACATGTATCAAACCCCAGCTTCCCACAGACGCAGGCTCTTATTACTCATCACTGGGTACAAAGACAATTTTTCTACATATCTTGTTTACACATCCACAAATTTATTTACACTGCCACTTACACTGTATAATCCACATCTCTTGGATAATTTAACAACCGGAGTCCTTGTTCTATTTTTCTTAAACTTCCTTTTAGGTCTCCTGTTGCCATTATTCCAAATGTTATTCTTCTTTCAGATTATGAAATAAATGTAATATACTATATTCTCCTGCTTAAAAAAAAATATTATATACACAAAAGTTACAAAACACAATAGAATTATCACTGAAATTCAAAGGGTTTTACTCCTCTTTTCTAGACACTACTATTCCCAAAGTATTACAACAGAGCACAGAGCTATGGCTCAATACCAATCAATATCATCTTCATTCATTCTAAATAGGATCAAGTTGTAATCCTCAATCTGATCAACTATCAAAGATCTTTACAGATAAGGATATCCAGAAGCATACTAAGAATTTGGGGACGGCTAAATCCACTAAAAACAAGTGAAAACAACTTTCTTCGCTGTTTCAGAGGAGCAGAAACTCCACAAGCAGTTAAAACCTTCTGCATTCTTCGGTTTAGACTGCTGCTTAGTCTTTTCTTCACCTGGCCCCAAGCTCACTGGCCAAGAGAGCAATGATTGGATGTGTAAACATCAGAAGACAGGACTAGCAACTCACCACAGACAATACTTCTCTATTTAGGAGATCCCTTAAATACACTTAAAATTGTTCAAGGGGGAGGGGGTAACAGACTGCCTAGATATTTCAAAACAGGTGCAAGCTTATTGGGAGGGCAACCAGAGAAAGGGTCTCTGTTTAACTTCTGCATTTTAACACACAAGTCGAGAACCCGCTTTTAATTTATTGTGGGCTTTGCTTCACGGAAGGAGACTCATCTAAGAACTCGGTGCAAAATACAAATAGGTGCCTTTCTCCCTGCAGAACTATCCTGCAAGGAAACTGAAGACTGCATGAAATGAGAAAAAAAAAAAAATATTGCCATAAGAGATCTAAAAATACCAGCAACTCCGCCTGGCTGGCGGATAGTAAAATGAAAAACCTGAAGCAGTACCTTCAAATATCAGTACTAATAATTATCTTAAAGAACGTTGTCTTTCACTCCCTTGCTTCAAAATCTATTTATACTTAGAGACAGCCTATGGGTAATATTTACTCTATCTTGCAACCATTTGTTTATAAGCAACCAATATTAGCTCTTCTCCAACACAAAACTGTAAAAGCACAGACTGGATGATAGCCCAGCTCTTAAGTCACAATTGAAAACAAATGGCTTGCATCTTAGCAATCTGGACAGACCGACAGAACTTGAGAAAGTCTATTAGCAAACTCTCAAACTCAGTGTTTTTTTGAATGGTTTAGAGAAAAAACAAGGTAAAAAAAGAGAAAGAGTACAGAAAGTTGGTATCTCACAAAAGCAGTTCTTCCTCACATCTTTGAGATCTGCTTGTGACTGGCTTAATCCTCTACAGTACTTCCCCCAAAAGCCTCAGTAAAAGTAATGATTTCAGTTATAACGCTTTAGAACAGAAATTTACTGCTCAATTTTCTGCTAGAACCTGGGAGATAGTTGCCTGCCACTGTCTTCACTGAATTTCTTTTCTTGCCAGAAAACAAATACTTTGAAGCCTACCAACCCAAGCAGTGAAGAGGCATTGCCAGACAGACTGTACATAGAGAGATATTCTCCAGATACAGAATTCCATAGCACTTCTCTTGCTGACACACGAGATTCAGAGCAAAAGACCAAACACTCCAAAGAGATTATGTCTTGCCTTGTCAGACATCAACTCCAATAGGCACTTCAGTTTGCAACTTTTTTATTTGGTCCTACTTATTAAAGCAATGAGTCTTCCTGAAAGGAACTTCTTGGCCACACACTTCACCTACAGTAAAAAATTAAAGCTTACACTCCCAGTGGTCTGGGGTTTATTTTTGGGGTTTTTTCCCCTTCTTTTGCCTCTATGGTGTTTAAAACAGCAATCTTCAAGAAGATTAAGATCTTCACCTGTGTTCTACCCTTCTTAAAGTATTTTCTTCCTATTTAATCATCAGGTTCTTCCTCTTTAATCATTAGGTTCTGGCTAAATATAAGTAAACAACACTCATCGTTGAAGGCCGAGGACAATTTAACCTCAAGTATTTGGAAATGGAGGCAGCTATTCTTCCTGCATTACCTCTACAAAGTGATCCACCCTATGGTTTTGCCAATTTCACCAGATCTCAAGGCAAGTCTCAGAGTCTGAAGTAGAATTAAAGCTCTAATCTGCAATGCAAATACTCATAAAAGACATTCTCACAGGAACTTATCATATAGGCTGTTTTCCAAAAGCATCAATAATCCTTTCCACACTGGACCTCCGGATGTAAAAACTTGCAGCTACCATCACTACAAACCAAATATCTCAAGAGATCATAAAAATAACAGAGTTGTTAGAAAATATTTTAACATCTTGGGAAGGTGAACACTGTAAAAACCGGCACATAGCTTTTGCCTGTAGGAATTCATGACAGAACAGTTACAGAACATTGGCTATCCAGAATAAAATCAGGTATAACAGTTTTAAGAGATGATAACACAGAACTGCAAGTGGTTTAAACAATTCTTAAAATTGCATATGGTATTCAAAAACACTAAAATATATATATAAAAAACCAACCTACAAACAAATCACCACCAAAAAACCCATGCAAGTTACCAAAGCACTGTAAACACTGTCTTTGAAGTGTCTAACAAAAAAGACTTTTGATTTCTTCTAACTGTATTTAGACCCCTCTGTTACATGGGGCAGGGAAGCGGGGGAGGAATCACACGATCATGCAGAGATGCAAAACCGCCAAGGACAAATACCGCACTTC
>NW_009609840.1:0-3828 GCF_000690535.1 Cariama cristata
GGGCCCTGCGGCAGCCGTTAGCGGGAGAAGCGGGTAAACACAAGCGGCGCCCGGCGGTAAGGAAGGGCCGCCGCCCCCGGACTGCCGCCTCGATGAACTTGCAGCCTGGTGTGGGTGGCTGCTGCGAGTGCAGGCCATGGAGGTGTGACCCGGAGGGTGATACCCTGAGGGGAAGGCCGAAAATGTTGAACCCCGGAGAGCAGATGGATGAGTGTGAGCTGCAACCGCTATCCACAGTGTCCCTCAAAATCCCACTATCCAGAGTGCCTCTCAAATTCCGGTGGTGCTGAGGTAGGGGCACCTTAATAAGGCTTGCACTGTGGAAAACACACGCCTTTGACTTGGGAAAGGGGGCTGGAAGCCAACAGAGGGGTCAGGCGCGTGGCAGTTAGTGCTAGGCAGAGGGGCTTGTGGGGTGAGTGAGGGTGAAGCTAAAGGGGTAGGACATTTCTCTTTAGAAGGTAAGAGGAGCTATATTTAAAATAATAAAACAGACTATATGTTTTTGGTGTACAAGCTGTATGTTTTTAATGTAGTGATTAGAGCTACTTTACATCAGAGTTTAAAGGAAAACCACCGAATACTTTCTCGCTTGAATTTTAGCCAGTGCAGCTTAAACCTTTCACTAGCTTTCAGTGATTACAAGAAAATAGCTTTAATTAATAAGGTTAACATTGACCACACTTAGTTCTTGAGGCAGCATGACAAATTATGGTTGAAATGCTTTTTGTTAAAGAAAATGTAATGTGAAGTCAGTGTTTCTTGAAAGAAGTAAAGGAAATGTGTATGGGCAGTGCCAATGACTAAAGTCCTTTCACATACTGAGGATAACACAAAACTGTAAACATGCAAATAAAGCACCCAAACACAGAATGGAAATCAATACTATTTCCCCAATCCTATTGTTGATCCATAAGGTGAATGAGCCATGACTCTGGATACATTTTTAAGCTCCTGCACTCCCACCTGCCTGTCTCATCTTTTGTACCACTGGTCCGATAAGAAATGTATTCCCACCTTCCCTTCCCACCTGTAAATCCCCTCTCCAGTTCAATTATGCGAGTCTACCAAAATACCTATCAGATGATAAAAATCGAACTTAGATGTGACCTAGGAAGGAATGGTTACCTGTCACATACTAGCTGAAGATAGGAAGCTATGTTCAGCTTTCCAGTGTACGTGTCCTTCTGAAGGCATAGGAAAATAATCCTTTCAAGGACAGTCCAACAGAATCACAGAATCATAGAATCATTATGGTTGGAAGAGACCTCAAAGATTATCAAGTCCAACTGTATACCCAATGACATCATGCCCACTAAACCCACTAAACCATGTCTCGAAGTGCCACATCTAAACGTTTTTTGAACACCTCCAGGGATGGTGAGTCCACCACCTCCCTGGGAAGCCCGTTCCAATGCCTAACGACTCTAACAGTGAAGAAGTTCTTCCTAATATCCAACCTGAACCTCCCCTGGCACAACTTGAGACCGTTTCCTCTTGTCCTGTCAAAGTATAAAAGAAGTACTCAGCTGTCCCAACACCATAGAGTTAACATAGCCGAGAGTTATTTTACCAACAGAGAACTCAGCTGGGTAAGAAACCTCTAATAATGAGGAAGATCATGGAATGTACGTGGGATGTATCTCAATAACAATGTGGAATTAAAACATTTTTTTCATGGAGATGATTGTCCATATACATTTTACTTACTGATCTTTCAAGCCGTAACTACAGATAAGTACATACAGTTTGCACAATAATGACTTAAGAATAGCATTGGCTTTTCTTGTTTCACTGCATAACTTTGAGGAGAGAGAAAATGAATCATTTGATTAGGTGAAAATGAAAGAGCATTTTTAGTAAAAAGCCTGGGTAAAGACTTAATGCAATTTTTTTTTGTATGGAATACTATGTATGAAGGCATTTCCAGAAAGGATTAAATCTCTTCTTTTTACTGAAATAATGACTATTAAAAAGTTGCATTTGATGGGCAGAAGGTGCAAACAGCAAAATGTGAAAGGGAGTAAAAGTATCCCCACCATGGGTGGTGGAGAGTGAATACTGAATTTTCACACAGAGCTGAGTATTTTAAGCAAGAAGTCGGTGGAGTAAGAAATAGAATTCCTAAATGAGATCACTCTGTTCCACTGAACAGCAAGAAGGAAAGATATTTCAGTGGCAAAGATAAATGGGATGATTTGCCCTCAAAGAGCATACATCTCTACTGGCCATAAAAGGAGCTTTGCTAACTAGCTTAGGTTTAGGTACCAGTGGAACTTCCTGTGGGGACAAATAAGTCAAAAAATGAAAAAGCAGAACACATCCTGCAAGCCAGCAGTGAGGAATGCTGCTGAGATCTGATATTAGAAGCTAAAGCCCTATGGATGGTCTAGAGGTTGGAGGTGCTTTTCCCTTCTCTGTGGCAGGCAAATACTGAGTTTGTAGCTCAGCTGTACTCATAGGAAGACTGCGTTAACACTTCTGAAGACTAGAAACCCTCTGATTTAATTTCTAACCTCAATTTTTATGACTAGTTTGTGTCTGTCTGTTGTTGAACCAACACTGGTCCTTTACCTTATTTTCAGCTGCTACTTTTCCTCCTTAGATTTTACACCCAGTTTCTAAGTTAGAATATTTTTTCTTAGACCTCACTTTGCTAGGCTAAACAAGTTCAGTTCCTGTAGTCTCAGCCTGCAAGTTCTCCATTTCTCTTACCATCTTAGTGTCCCTTATTTGCCAGTGTTCCATTCTGAGCTTGTTTTTCTTAAATAGATCTGATGCTATTTCTAAGGTCATTTCACCAGGACCCATTACAATAGCATTAATAGACTTCATCTCTTTTGGAAGTTCCTCAATGACTACATTCTGAGATTGCATTTGTTTTTCAGATTATATTAGGGATTGTTGTCACCTTGCAATTGAATGATACAACCAATTTTTAATGCATTATTTTTCTTTTCAGGCGAGGAGTTTGTAGCTTTCTGCAGGATTTAAGCATATAGTATTGCAGTTAGCCCTTATAAAATCAAATTCCATTTCTAAAGAAAAAAAAAATTTATAGTGCACAGTCTCTGTCTTTTGGTCCCCATCCTCTTCCTCTTTCCAAAGTAATTTTTGAACCTGATAGCAAATTTGGACCATATTTCACAGAGGGCTGTGGTCTTGGAAATAATTAAGGTCCTATGAGTTTTGTAAAACCTGAGGTAGCTGAATTGAGGGGAAAGCAAAATTAATGCTCTTGCTGAGGGAAAGGCAGGCATATGAACTGCAGATCACATTCTGTAGCAAACAGCCAGCCAAGTGTTTTGTTCATACCGTGCTGGCTAATTAGAACATGAGTAACCTCAGCTTTGTCCAGAGGGTGTTTTATGGAGAAGGTGGACAGCAGAAGATTAAGGGACAAAGCACATAATTCTAAAAGAAATCAGATCTCATTACTTTTGTTGCTCATGAACTCATTCACTGACCTTCAAGACAGATGAGAAGGTTAGGGAACCTAGGGCAGAGTTTGTGGGTATCCTGATTTCAGCTGGGATAGAATTAATTTTATTCCCAGCAGCTGGTACAGTGCTGTGGTTTTGGATTTAGCATGAGAATAACGTTGATAACACACTGATGTTTTGGTTGTTGCTAAGTAGTGGTTACTCTAAGTCAAGGGCTTTTCAGTTCCCCATGCTCTGCCAGTGAGGAGGTGCACAAGAAGCTGGGAGGGAGCACACCCAGGAGAGCTGACCCCAACCAGCCAAAGGGATATTCCATACCATAGAACGTCGTGCCCAGTATAGAAACCTGGGGGAGCTGGCCAGGAGGGGCCGGTTGCTGCTCAGG
>NW_009609841.1:0-3238 GCF_000690535.1 Cariama cristata
CCCTGCTGGGTACCGACAGCGAGGGGACCAGGAGCAAGGGGATGAGGACCCAGCGGTGCAAGGAGGGTGGGGGGAAAGGGCCAGTTTCACTCCAACACCTTAGCAAGCCCACACACAGCCACGAGTTAGAGCAGTCTTCTGCAACGCCGTCAGACACTCTTTGCAGAAGTAGCCCGAATCTCTCGGAAAGCAGTTTAACCCTCTGTACACACCTAAGACGGAGCAAGCCCAAGCACCACCACAAAGAGCCAGGCAACGCAGCAGCGTTTAGGGAAAAGGAGAGGAAAACTACACAATAACCACACCGGGTCCCAAACGGAACAAAAGACAGGAATATCCAAGGATCCGCACGAATCTCGAACACTTGTCAGATGTTATTTCATCAGAAACTATGTACAGTGTTAAAGAAGGGAGTGGCGTGTCTCCTCTTAAGTAAACTATACGTTCATAAAAATATATTTACTGCGTTTGAGAGCGGAAAATGCATAGGCCTTTCTATAGACTGCAGAAGCTGTAAATCTCCACAGATAAAATTGGATGTGATGATGTGATATAAAAGCATTCTTTGTTCCCCAGTGAATACATTTGTTTTATTTAAAACTAAATGACAACTAAGGAGAGAAAGAAGCGCTCGGTACCACAAAAGGAGAAGGAGCAGTATTTGGGTACAGGCTTTTAACTGGCGTAGAAAAGGATATTGGAAGCACAGATTCTTACCCAAGGATTTAAAAGGCATGATTAAAATTAAGTAATTAGTTTTGAACATGTATTAAACACACAAGAGCTCTGTTCTTTTCTTACATATCAGGCTCAAAAGAGACTGTGTTTCTCAATTGTGTATGGCACGCTGTTGCTCATATACAATTTTCTTAAGCCTTTTTTTTTTGCTTTCATTGAAGGATATTCATTATAACATTCAGCGAATTTATGGCTTCTTCCAGTGGCTTAGTAAAAGGGGTCATAAAAAAGTTAAGTAAACCAGTGTGTTTTTTTCCTCTCCCTTAACTTTGGATTCCTTTTTTATACTGTGCTGTCTAGTGCTTAGTCTTTGGAAAGTACCTTGGGCATATCCAGCACACACACAAATTATCAGCTGCTCCAGGAAAAAAAAAAGAAACGGAATTTCTTGCACTGAGGCAACTACACAAAAGACTTGCATATGTCAAAAACACAGAACTAAGTCCCTGTGAATGCTGCACCATTAATCAAATCCCCGATCTGGTGTCACTTTTGCCAGTAAAATGATGATATTCTTCTAACCCCCTTCTACTGACGCGTGCCTGCAACGCATGAAGTGTGTCCCTATGCTTTAATTTGTTTTCGAATTGCCTGCTTTAGGCATTTTTTATATATCCTTTGGAAAAAAAAAAAAAAAGAAAAAAAATAAGCTGCTACTTAAAGCTCCAGCAAGGGTCCACAGTACCGAGCAAGCAACAGTTTTCGGGAGGGAGAGAAGACAGCAAGAAAATTTATCTGATGTTCAAGAGCTGAACACAGAACTGCCTCTGAGGCTGTAGCCGTGGGTGCTGGGGAACGGTGTGCAGCCTGCCCAGATACATTTTAAGAAAGTAAATAAACAAGAAAGAGGAAGGTGCTGTAGTAAGAGCAGCTGAATGAATCATGCATTTATCAATGCACGCAGTTATTGATGCCTTTTCCCTCCCTCGTTAAAAATATACGTATATATAAATCCGCTACAGCCAATGCTGATGCTTCACCAAGCACTTTTACAGTATCCCTAACTTTAAAGCAGGCGGTAACCCCCAGCCGCCGTTTATTTTTCCGCATGCTTTCTCTGGAGGCTACCGAGGGGACACCAAATTCAACCGACAACTGCAACGCAACCCTGGAGAAACCGACCTGCAACCAAAAAGAAGGAAATGCTCCGGCAAGGAGATGGAGAGCCATTTTGGGGTAGCAAGTCTCCACTGGGAGACTTTTTCACTGGGCTTCGACCTAGGGGAGTGGGACAGGTGGGAGGCAGAGGAGGGAGTGGGAGGAAGAGGAGCGTGGGTGTGCGTGCGCTGGGTGGGCAGAGGAGACAGGGTGGAGGAGAGGGGGATCGTTGTTTCTCTTGATAAAAGTTAACAGTCGTGGAATGGAAGGAAAGCCACAGTTGATGAAGTCTGAGGTTTTGGGAGAGGAAAAAGGAAGGTTTTCCCCATGGCTGGGGAACACGAGCATCAGCGGCGGCCTAGGCACTGTGCTCTTCAGCTTACCAGTCTGTCAAACGAGCTGGCTGCTGTCTATATTCTTCTAGCTAGCTCAATTCAAACATTAAATGAAGTAGAGAAATCATCAGATAAATTGCTGGCCCTCTCTACCCAAGAGTGAAGGGTTTCTGTACAGCTGATGACAGCCCTGATCTTTTGTCTGACCTAATTTACTTCTCTTTCAGGTTAGAATAAAGCGCACTTTCCTGTCACGGGATAACCTCCATCCGCATATTGCACCCTAAAAACAAGAAGACGCTTGTGCTACGTTAACAATACCATAACTTGACAAATTTCTCAGATTGGGTGAAATAAACATCCACTGATCAAAGCTTCCCATGTGTATCCCACAAAATTATACGTTTGGGCAAGAAAGTGTCCCGCTGAAGTCCGTCCATGATGCGCAAGCCGACTGCAGCAGAGAACAGCACAAGCCCGTCGGAGCAGCCTGTGAGCTGCTCAGCAGCAACTTCCACATGACAGATGTGATTTTGTGTTTATTTCTCTAGGTAAAAAAAAGCTTATTTTCACTTGCAGGAACTGCAGATTTTTTGCTACAAGGATCTGAAGATCAAAGTACAGTAAACTATCTAATATCAAATCCTTTCAGCAGGGGTACATGCGGCTTTCTGACATGTAATCAATGCCAAATTAGGTACGTGTATGTCTGCTTTATTGCTGTACACACCTTCTCCTAGAACTCCAGCTTCCTCGCTGTGTTTTTACATCCACTGGAACAAACGAACGGATCTCCGTGGGATTTTTTCCCCCCCGCACGCACGGAGACTTGCTCATGTATAGGTATCATCACCCCGATCGCTATCTGACAACAACAAAGTGAGAATTTAAACAATAAAAGTCACCGTTAAAAAACTAATTTTAATTAAAAACTCCTGTCCGCCCGAGTCAATTAATCAGCCACGATTTAGCTAAAAATAGATTTGTCTCGCTCGCAGCCCCTCTCAGCTAGCGCTGTATGGATCTTCGCGTGAAAATCGATACTACAACTTCACACCGAAAACACT
>NW_009609842.1:0-3061 GCF_000690535.1 Cariama cristata
AGACCATGAAAGGGTTTAAAATAAGAGAATCAGACAGATTTGCTGATATTTTCCCAATCTAAATTGGGCATTAATCTTGTGATTGGAACCCTATCATCTTATGTACAAACAACAGGTGATGAGAGAGAGCAAGTTCTTCAATTAGAAATAACATCTCTCTTCCCTTCCCTACAATTTCATAGATATTCTCAAGCAGTCAGTTAAGTCTGTAAGCTAAAGTAGCATAAGAATTATGCACCAGAACAGATAAATGGTCCATCTAGTCTGGCATCCTGTCTCTGACAGTGGCTCATGCCAGATGTTTCACAGGAAGGTAGAATACCCACATAATGCACCTGATTGTGTAATACTATACCATGAGATGAAATCTCTGTCTGTCCCCAGCTGGTGATCATCTTATGTCTGAAATAAAGGCTGTTGGCCCTATAATTTTTAGCCTAGTTAGCGTAATTATAAGGCATATTCTTGTTCGTATAAATGCCTAATCATTTTTTAATCTTACTAAACTGATTTTGCCTCTTAGATCCTAATATCTTCTTTCAAGTTTTTCTGCCTTTTCAAGCATGCAGTTTTGCTGACTGTGCTCCTTGGAGCACAGCAGCATGTTGAGGCTGGCTGAGATACCCTGCTTCCCAGAGAGCCGCCGTGCCATGCCGTGAGCAGGCTCAGTACCCGGCCCCAGAGCCATCACTGCTGGTGGTGCCGACATTGAAACCCTTGGAAAGGGTACAGCATCATTCCCACATGCAGACACCCACCGCATTATCTTTCCACTGCATCCATGTCCCACATTCTGCCCTCTCCCTTCCAGGTGCCCAAGATCTCACGTGCATTAAGGCAATGTGGGGCCTGTAGTTGCCTCTGAGCACTGGAGTGAAGAAGAAGAGATATTTGATAAGTCTTTTCCTCTCTCCTAGCTGTTGGCAGTCAAGCAGAATCTAGCAGATAGGGTAAAATGAACAAAGTAAAGAATTTTCAAAAAAATGACACTCATTTGTAGAAATCATAATTTGATTTCATAGTTCTGTATTTTCTTACAGGGCTCATCATAGAGTATTTGTAGGCTTCTGAAGATGAAGGTACTTCTTAAAGATGGACTGAGCAAGAAAGTGAGATAAATCCAATTTTTGTGCTTCATTGCCATTTTGCTAATAAACCCAAAGTCCCCAAAAGGTCATGTCCCTCCTCAACAGGTGCTTAACAGGCACTGATATGAAATTTTTGACACTTCTAAACAGAAATTAAAGGCAAAACTCCAACTGAGTTGACTGAGCTTCATGTTTATTCGGAACCCTCTAAAATGCCATCAGGGGAGTCAGTTTGGTACAAAGGTAATACTGAGTAAATACCATAGAATCAAAGGATAATTCCTGTTGGAACGGACCTCAGGAGGTCTCTAGTCCAACCTCCTGCTCCCAGGGGGGGTCAGCTATGGGGTCAGGAAAGGTTACTGTAGGTTTTATACAGTCAGACCTTGAAAACCTCTAAGACTGGAGACTTCGTAACATCTCTTGGCAAACTCTTCCACTCCTTCACTGTTCTTGTAGGCAAAAAGTTTTCCTTACATCCAGTCTGAACTTCACTTGTTTCAGCTCACGTCCCCAAAACTTGTCTTCACAATACTGTAACCAGCACATAGAACAGGAAAGACTATGCCCAAAATGCAGATCCTAGACATCTAGGCTGGGTCCATAACAGTGGAGAAAGGTGGAAGCCCTAAGACGGCAATTTAGTCTCTGCTAAGCTGTGTCCACATTAGGAGGAACAAGGCACAGTTAACCTAGATTAACAGTTAGCCTAGATTTCATTAACATTTAGCCTAGATTTCATTAGCCTGAATATAGATCTTCATCAGATTAATTTTTTGGCTAGGTTGAGATGAATCCCATCCTTACAGATGGTAATGGCTTAGAGCACTCAGAAACCCCTTTAGCTGAGTTGGTGCGCGTCACTACACCATTCAGATGTTCACGAAAGGAGGAAAGATGTGACTGTCATGGAAGATTTACAAAACCAGAGGCTGTATTGATTCCTACTGCTGAGATGCTCTAACAAAGCTGATTTTTAATCGCAGTATGAAGGTACATTTATTGGTTTTTAAATAGAAAGTTCCAGTGTTAATGAACTCATCAATATAAAAATTTATTGACTCTTGTTGCAATCAGTTGGTTTTATTAAACAGGCATTTGTCTCTCCTTAAATCCATTATATTTTCTGGATATATCAGCATCAATGAATACAGTAAATAGTAACCTGTACAACTTCATTGAATGTCATATATTTTCACTGGAGCATCTATACATAATTTAATTACATGCAAGTTAACAGAGTAAACAAACAACAGTGAAACACTGCTTTGTTTTTTAATTTTTTTTATCTTTCTTTAATGAAGTTGGGTAAATCATTGGCTGCTCTGAATCTGGTGTACTTACTGCTTTGCAAGTGTTGCAAACAGTCATGAAATTCAAACGTTTCTTGATTTCAGTAGAGTTTTATCACTTTATTTCTCTGACATTAGTTACAGATAAAAGCAAAAAGTTCACTTGTAAGTTTGAAACTTCCATAACATCAAAGTTAATTTGACTTAAATATATGCAGGGATTGTAGATGAAGTGCCCCTAATTTGTCATTAACAGATGAAAAATGTCTATCAGATCAAACTTCTCCTACATCCTATGTAAAGTATTACATTGTAGGTCATGATGTGTCATGTCGTGATGGTGATATCTCTGATTACAAAGAATGCTCATGATTATCTATGGTGAACTAGGATGTGAAATGCCAGTCTCAGAGATGTCTTTTCTGAGATCCGACTTTCCCCATGGAAAACTGTGCTGAAAACAGGGATTTCTTGTCAGCAGAAAATAAAGACACTTCTTGTTGAAACAATGGAACCAACCTTTTGCTTTTAAAACTGCTATAGTTCAAAAACATATAATCTTTTTGTCTGAAATTTAATTTTTAGCCTGTTTTTTTCAGTTTTGCATAAGAAAAACAATATTATCTAAAAAAACATTTAGTTACATTATATTGTATAAATATATTCTATTGTATAATGATA
>NW_009609843.1:0-4566 GCF_000690535.1 Cariama cristata
GTCCTTGACGTTTCCCCAGTAAGGCAGCCCACACGACGGGCCATGTGCTGCAGAAAAGGAAATTTGCTTCTAAGGCTTAGCCGACTTGCTTTTTGTATACCAAGCCTCCTGGGATGTGTCTGACCACCTACATCTTTTCCCTGTTAGCAGAAAAGTCCCTGTGACCTCTTCTATTGTACTTTTGCCCCTCAGGGAATCATAAACTCACGTTCTGGAGGCGTCGCAGGGCCGGGAGCGTGACTGGGTCTGGCGTATCGGCCCCGCTGAACCCCAGCTGTGGTGCGCTCGTCTCTCACAATTTTCTGGTCTGTGCACCAAACACAGTATGTGCGTGGACTTGGTCTGTTTCCAAGAACTTCTAGACGTAACTACAAAAGAACACAATCTACTGGCATAGCTAGGCTTTTAAAAATTTGTTTTCCTACAAATGTGAGCTTTAATACCATTCTTAATTTGAGGTATCATAGTGATGTGTACTGTGTTGATAGTTATGTAAAATGTGCCTACAAACGTTCACAATTCTGGCTGTATGTTAAAGCATTGATTTTGTAAATTATCTGCAGTACATAAAATACACTCTTTTGAATATTATTGCTTCAGTGTCATAATGCAGTGTTATTTAGGGGGTTATTAAAATAACTCTTTCAAGACAAATAGCTACTTTGATTCATCTGTGAATGACTTTTTTTGGTACAAAATTTTTAACAGAATTACCAAAACATAAAGCACTTTTCAGAAAGATAGGTTTTGGATAACATTTTATTTTGCGTAACAAGTCAAAGTAAGGTGTCCCAAATATTCTTAGCACCACTATTGCCTTGGTATGTTTGTTTCTTAATTGCTTGTTTTGTTTCTGACAGTTAAGATCATTGATTTTGTACTTAATATCAAAGAAACACTCAATAGGAAGCCAGCCATGTAAGAGTGATATATTTTTGGCATCTATATCAAGTGATTAAAAAGAAGCTGATTTTAATGTTGTATAGGCTTTATACTTGCACGACTCCAGGTGTTTACCGAATGGAGGCATGTAAGCAGCTTTGACTTAGTGCATAGGCTGCTGATTTTTCACTCCAATGTCAGTAGATTTTTTTTCCTGTACTTTAAAGCTAGTTGAGTAAAAGGCATAAGCATAATTTACAATTTTATGTTACTTAAGTGTTTAATGAAGATTTTTGTATGTTCTTCCTGTTCTAAACCTAGTTTCAAGTACATCATACCACTGGATTGTATGACTGTAGGGGTTTTAAATATCAGCACTCAAGTCTGCATTTTGTGTTCCATTTTACATAGGATTCTGTTCCATAGGTCATGTTTCTGGATAAGGTGTGGGAGTTTAATTACTGAGCAGTCCATTTTCGGTTCATATATTATTTATCTATTATTTGTATGGTTTGTGTATACATATTATCACTGTATTCCTCAGTTGATTTATCATCACAACAGCCCTTGTTGTGATGATATACAAGGAAATTTATTAATCCCCTTTTAATGTTTTAAAAGTTTAATTTTTGCTATGCAGTGTGGATTTTACTATGCATATTCTAACCAGGATTATACACACAACAAAATTCTAAAGATGGGTAGATGGGTTCAGAATATGTATGAAAAACTGATGTCATAGGTACTACACGCTCTCATAGGTAACAGGCAACTCCATCTGACTGAGTCAGGTGCCTGAACACCTGTAAGGATGTTACACATACACACTAAGCATATTTACTAGCTGCAGGAAGGGATTTAAATACTACAGTGCTCAGAATTGAGACATCATTTCTAGGTGCCTTCAAGATTAGGATCCATAACCTTTCAGTAGGTGAATAAGCTCTTTTTTGCACTGAGGTGAAGAGACAGCTTGGAATGGGGTTGAGGACATCCCTGAGGCTGAGGGACTCGATAAATCAGTACACTGAGGGAATGTTGACATTAGGAAGTAATGCAGACCCCTACTGTTGGAATTATAGAGTGAAATGGTTGCATTCGAGACCTGATAAGCGTTTTGGAAGGTTTTTGCTTTGGGCTAGACAGAATACCCCCTAGTAAGTGTCTGGAGCCCATCAGGTGCCCTCCCAGATCATGTCTTCCACTTAGTTTCATCCAAAATTCAGTTCATGTGCTTTGAAATCTCTCTGTGAATCAAGTAAGGCACAGTAAGTGTGGACAATTGGGAGATTCACCTTAAAACTACACTCCTTACCTGACCTAAACTGTTCACGTAGACACAGCCCGGGAGGGCAGAACCTGTCCAGTGGAGAAAACTGAGTCAGGAATACACCGTAACATTTGCCATGCTCCAGGTCTGCCTTACACGAGAAGCATCTTTGCATGTGAAATTTGCTACTTGCCTCTGAAGGCAGGTATCTATGCACTTTCTGGAAGCAAGCTTCTGTATTAAAAGGCTACTAACTCTCTGTGGTCTCCTGCAGCGTTGTAAAGGTTAAAGAACATAAATTGTTCCAGAAAAAAGGAAAGAAAGGGTGCATGGAGCCAAGGCAAAGGTATTGAAGGACATTTCTGCTAAATGACAGGAGGAGCAGGGGTAAGGTGCTAGAACCAACTCTTGGTTAAGGTCACTGGTTAATGCAGCTTGCAGTTATGAAGCTGTACCCTTGCTCACCTTTCTCCACTCCCTCGAATCATTTTCTCACTACCTTTCTTCACATCGCCTTCTTGAGTAGACGGATGAGGAATTTTTTGGCAATGTCTTATCAACAGAGTTTCTACCAAGCCTGTTTGGAGGGGAAAATTCAAATCACAGGTGACCTCCACGGAGTGATCCATGTCTACTAAGTATTTGGGAAGAGAGGGATATGAAAGATGGCAAGGTTATCTGTCAAAGCCTGAACCACTTGAACTTTGAGGTTCAAAATTATTTACGTAAGGAGTGACAATAGGTAGAAGTTTCTGTTAGGTGTATCTGGCTTTTTTAGCATTTCTCGCAGAAGCCAGAAATACACCATCTATCTTTCCTTTTCATCTTCTCAGATGCTTACTACTCTGTCATATTTGTTACTTATTATTCCTCTGATCACTTTTACTACAGTAAAAATTTTATACTGCACAGTTTATTGCATTGTTAACCTAGAATACTCTCTTTTATACTAACCACGAGAATGCATGATGCTTACTGCTGAAACGTATAAATTAGCAAGTAAACACAATAAGAATACTACATTACAAAATACAGCTCGTTCCTTAAAGTTAGCATCTGTATTCTAGGCTGAAGTGTCATTTTTTTAGTGGTAGTTATAAATGTTTTACAGTTTATTTTTTTAATTGTTAACAAAAAAATGTATTTAGCATTTGCTAATGAACCTTCATTTTAGAAATGGAGAGCAACTTTAATTTTCTGCAGTGATCTATGTAATGCAAGTTACTGAAGCTGCTGCAGTAAATGAATATTGTAAAATTTAGTGTGTAGGTCCTGAACTAGTGATCTACAAAGTAGAATCCTTTTCAATGTAGTGCAATGCAACAAGCGTGGCAACTTCTTCTTAATAAATGATGAAATATTTTTTGTTTTTCTTTGATCCCTGCCACAAGAATAACTTAAAACGTCTTAAACCCAACATTTTTTTCCTAAACTTCTGTTGCAAGCTCATGTAATTTTTGTAGTTTGTCTTGGTTGGTTTTTGTTTGCAGCTTTTTCATAGTCTTTAAAGCAATAAATTTATTTGGGGGGGACAAAAAAAGAAAACATCTATATGGGAACCTTTAAATTATCTAAAAAAGAAGATAATGTGATGCTTGAGTTGAAATATTTTCAAGTATATTTTTAGCCTGCTTGATTCCTGGGTGTCAGAAACATTACTTCATTTCAAATTTTCAATCTTTTTTCACTACAAAGCCATATCTGCTCAAAGTCTTGGAGGCTTTTCATTTGACTACTATATGTAAACACATCGAATATTTTTTTCCTTAATGTCGTAAAAATATACTGAGTTACATTTATGTGACTATCTAACTTGAACTCTAAAGAAGAGACAGATGTACAGAGCTTGAGAACAAATAAAAAAAACATTCAGTTGCATCTTGTAATAATTTTGGCCTGTATGATTTTTTGAAGACACAGAAAGTCAGTGGAAAGCTCAGAAGATAACTTCTGAACCATGTCTTAGAAATAAAGATCCCCTGTCCTGATTTTTTTCAAAGTATGATGAAATTCACTTTAGAATTTTTCAGGACAAACTACTTTAAGAAACAAGTACTTAAGTAGACAACCATAGCTTTCACTTGTGTGAAATATAAACAAGTTAATCATTAAAAAAAAAAGTAGAGTGAGGTAAGGCCTATCTCTGTGTGTAAAGGAAGCATCTAGGACATTTTAGCACTAAATAAATTTTAATCATCATATTGAAATATGCTGCAGCAGGCACTTTAGCAGCTAAAAAAAATCTTCAAGCTACGTTGTTTGGTACGTTTCTCTTTGTGGGATCATATACGAATAAATGCCCCGCTGCGACGACCTCATCTCTCGAAGGCGCAGGCCGGACACCAGGGCAGTAAAGCGGTGGAGCGCTGTTTTGTGGCGGCGGCGTGCGGCCGAGTGCCGCAGAGGCGGCGTTC
>NW_009609844.1:0-3912 GCF_000690535.1 Cariama cristata
ACAGGAGACAGCAGAGCGCGGGGAGGGGGAACAAGCTAGGCTTTAATGCCGGCATAAAAAGCCTCCCCCCCTCCTGCTACCCCTCAGCCCTCGTAAAAAGAGGGAGTGCTGCATGAATAGGAATTAAAGCGGCAACACTATCTGCCTGCTGCCCAGCTCCGCCAGCTGTTGCATTCAGACCAGCTTCCTGTCCCGGTGCCAGGAGCCGGACCTCTGGGGCGGCAGCTGGGAGCGCAGGGAGACGGCGGGTCACCCTGGGCTTTGCTCTGGCTCCCGGCCGAGCCCACAGGTTCTCTTTGATCCCTCCATGCAAGGCGGAGGGCTCCCAGCATCATATCCCTGCCCCAGGTCCTGCCTTCTCCCTGCAGCACCCAGGGGTATACCAGTGCTGCCTCTGCAGGGACAAACTAGGCCTTGCCCATCACAAGAGTGGCTTCAAAAATACACGTTTTAAAAATCATATCTTTCTTTTAATGGCTGGTTTCCAATAAAAATGAGACGTATGCAAATCATCCTGCCTGTCCATCAATCCCTTATCTAATGCTTTTTGAACCTGCTGGCCAATTTCAGTGCTATCTGACAGAAGAAGAAGGAGGCAAAATTATCCCTATCATAAAGCTCTTGGAGAGCGCTGGAGTGGGATCCCTGGCAGAGGTGGGAGCTAAACCTCATTAGACATCAGAGAACCCACAGGGACAAGAGGCTGCTCCCCAGGGCAGGAAGGGCCCAGATCAGAAAAAGCGTATTTTTAGATACCAAGTAATTCTTCTCTGATATGCAGATCCACAGGAAACCAGCTTTCAAAAGCCCTTCTGCTCATCACACTGCTTAGATATTTTAAAAGATACTACTTCCTGTGGACACATTTTTTCTTTAAGTCACATTTTCATCCTTTTCCCTTCAATCATAAGGGCCAAGGAAAACCCAGCACCAGCCGAGATTCTCACTGTAGCCACGGGCATTGAGGAAAATACCAAACTCCACGAGAAATTACCTTCTGGACATGTGTCAGCCCAAGCTGCTCGTTGCATGAAGCTTCTCCAGAGGAAGGCCCTGGATTTCCTTCTGCCTTGCAAAATCAAACACCTGCTGCAATGGGAAGCAGGGTGGCTTTTGGCCAGCTCTAGCCAGGGCGAGCAGCAGCTCCAGGGAGGAGCAGGAACCTTAATTCCAATGGGTTTATGGAGCTTCCCAGTTCCCAGATGGCCTCAGTAAATACAGTGTTGATCATGTGGGTTTTTTTAAGAGACAGATTGCTGATAGCAAACTTCCCCTGCCAGTACAGTCCACGCCGATTTATCCCAGGACTTTGACCCGCTGTGTTACAGACGTGTACATGAGTGAAGATAGGGAGATACCGCTGGACTTGGCTCAGCCCAGACAGAGCTGCAATTTGAGAAGCCCGTAGCACTGCTGTCCTTTTACCTTCACAATAGCCCTTGCACCTATGCATGCCCATCTCTGGCTTCAAGGGATCCTGCCTTTCCTCTCCCTACCAGGGATTTCTGCTCTCCTCCTGCGGAGAGGGGTGGCGGGGAGAGGAGGTGGGGGAGGTGGAAAGAACACTGGCAACTAATCCAGAAGTTTAGCAGCTGCCACTGGCATTTCAGAGTGTGACGGCTTTTAGGCCAGATGCCAGATGTGTCTTAGGTTTTAATCTCTGTGTCAGGTCACCTATCGCTTGTCAATCAAGCGCTGCTCCCGCTGGGGCCGTTGGCACAGATGCCATCAGACAGGATGCAGCAGACACTCCTACCCACCATCCGGAAGGTTAGCATCAGACGGACCCCCCGGGCTTGCTCCTCTTTAGCC
Source organism: Cariama cristata (assembly GCF_000690535.1). Lineage (NCBI taxonomy): Eukaryota > Metazoa > Chordata > Aves > Cariamiformes > Cariamidae > Cariama > Cariama cristata. The sequence goes on from NW_009609844.1 coordinate 1,813, forward strand.
CCTGGCCGTACGTTGCCCCTCCTAAAGCAGCCACAAGCACTCGCTGGTGCAGCATGGCATGACCCTGGCTGGCAGCTGGGCTTTGGATGCACCTGCTCTGCGCTCCAGATTTACCGCTTCCCAGAAAGGGCTTTCTCTTGCACTCTGACCTTTAGCAAAGGCCTGCTGCCGCATGGCAGAGGGCTCCAGTCAGTGACCTTGCTGGGACGAGAACACTGGTGGTGTCTAAGTAACTCCTTGCTGGAAGCCAAGCAAATGGGGGGGCCATCAGCCCCTGCCAGCCTTTCCTCCCCCCCAGCCTGCAGTGCATCCAAGGCCAAGGCTGCAAAGCTGCCTGCCCACGGGCTGGCACGGCCCTGGGCAGAGAACAGCACGGAGCCTCCTGTCCTCACAGCCCCTCTCCGGGGAAGCTGCACATCGTGTCCTGACTCCTACAAATCCTGGGGGTGCAGAGGTGGGGCTACACCAAGCAAGCAACCAGGGAAGCATGCAGTGTCCTGGAGGAAAGGACCCCTTCCTGGCCTTGGGAAACAGGCAGGAGCCCTGCAGCAGAGAGGCTGATAGCAGTCACTGCCTCAGCGCAGGCTCTGCTGTCCCTGCAACCCCAGCTCTAGCACGGTGATTCGCCTTCAGTTTTGATGTTTGCCTGGTGCTTGAAGGCTCATGGGGAGAAGAAATGCTTTAACATGTTTCTCCTTGTGGTTCCTCTGGCTGAAGCCAGTACACAAGTGCATGAATGTCCCCCCGCACACATACACAAATGTGTATGTACACAAATGCACAAGGGCCAGGATATGTATACGTACTGCTGTACACAAGCCCATACAGCCAAGCACATGTTTGTAAATATGTGCATATTCACACATGCCAATGCACTGATGTTCTTGCATCCTGCATGCACACGTGACTCCGCAGTAGAGCATCCCTGGGCAGGCATGCAGGTTTGGGAGGCCCATTTGCATGCCAGGATGCAGATCGGGGTCACACATATGTGTGTGTGTGTGTACGTGACCACCTCTCTTGTGCGGGACCACCACACCTGTGTGCAGGCACGCAGGGACATGCATGCAGTCTATAACCACAGCCTTTTATTATGTCACCCAACTGCCTGTAATAAATAGTTACATGTCACACTACATGGCTTGGCTGCGACTGACAAAGGTCCTGCAAGGCAGGAGAAGCTATTATAGGAACAGATTGCTGGAATAAAATATTAAATTTCCACTTATCAATCTCTTTAATGTGCTATAACTCTAATAGAAGCGTTCAGCCTTCTCCCTCTGAACAAATCACCCTCCCCATGAGGGGGCTGAACAAGCCCTGCACTCCTCCTCGCTGGGGCTGGGGCTGGGGCTGGGAGGAAGAATGCTGGGTGGCAGGAGGGGGGAGGTCTGTACAGGGGGAGACAGGCGAGAGAAAAGCCACTGCAGGGTTTTCTCTGCATCAGCCTTCTGTTTTTTTTTCTACCAAGGCTGGCTGCTCACTAGATTGAACTCCATTTACTGCATGCAGCTTTTGAAAGAGGTTTCGTGGTCCACTGACAATCCCTAAATTGCCTGCAAGACCCAAACAAATGTACCTGTAATAGCTGAGCAAGGACGGCTGAGCCCTCCCCAGCACTGGTCTAATCAGTCCTTAGGGAGAGCTGGATAAACATATTCAGGTCCCATGAATTATTAAAAGCATCTTTTTTATGTGGTAGAGGCCTGGCGTAACGGGGTGGCTGGTAATCCCTTCTAGCGGGGCAGCTGCTGGTGTGCCCTTCCTTCATTCTCATTTAACCTCAATCCCACAATTCAGACCTTTGGGAATAAATTGATATTACAGGCAGGCAGACATCAGCCCAAAGTCATTCCCCAGAAATCCTGCCTGTCCCCACTTCCCTTACCAGCACTGTGCTGATCAAGCATAAGAACGATGCTCTACCAGTCCCCTGAAAAACCACCAGGAAGGGAGACATTTACCAAAGCCTGGATGGGGAACCCACTGACCCTTGTCCCTAGAGCAGCTTCTGCCCGTGCAGGCGAGTCGGTGCAGCCCGCCCAGGCTGCAATGCTATTGTGGCACTGAGACAGATCAAATACTGGCAGGTGGCAGCAG
>NW_009609844.1:3923-11835 GCF_000690535.1 Cariama cristata
AGGGAGGGCTGTATCTGCTGTTTGGGAACATGTGTCCTCACAGCACAAGAGATAACGGGGTGGCTGGATAGACAGAACAATGGCAAGAAATGGACATACAGGCTATGCAGAAATGGAAAATGAGACATGGTGAAGAGAGCCCATTCCTCTCAAAGTCTTCTGCAATATCTATCCCACCTCCTTACCTGCGACTGGGGACTGAGCTTGGAGGCTTTTTCCCTCCTATCACTATTTTAAATGTGACCCAAGGTGCTAGTTACTGCATGGGATGGTTTGCTATTGCCGATGGGAAGTGAGTCATGGAATCACAGAATCATCGAATCATTATGGTTGGAAGAGACCTCAAAGATCATCAAGTCCAAACGTATGATGCCACCATACCCACTAAACCATGTCTGAAAGTGCCACATCTAAACGTTTTTTAACACCTCCAGGGATGGTGAGTCCACCACCTCCCCGGGGAGCCCATTCCAATTCCTAATGACTCTTACAGTGAAGAAGTTCTGCCTAATATCCAACCTGAACCTCCCCTGGTGCAACCGGAGACCGTTTCCTCTTGTCCTATCGCTAGTTACCGGCAAGAAGAGACGGACCCCCACCTCGCTACAACCTCCTTTCAGGTAGCTGTAGAGGGCAATAAGGTCTCCCCTCAGCCTCCTCTTCTCCAGACTAAACAACCCCAGCTCCCTCAGCTGCTCCTCATAAGACTTTTTCTCCAGGCCCTTCACCAGCTTTGTTGCTCCTGAGTCTGCTCAGTTTGTACTAGGCAGTTGCCTGCATTGCCCCAGAAACACAGTGCCTTTGGCAGCAACTCCCATGAAATGCCCAGCGGCTGAATGGATTTTGGCCACGACCTCCCCACCCCGGCTTCGGGCAGTTGGGCAGGGCTGGGCAGGGCTGCTCCACCTCCGTCCTGAACAAAGAGCTTTGTTATTCTGGTGCCTTTCACTGGCAAATGAAACATCCCCCCAGAGAAAAGCGTATATCAGCATCAACTCAGCAGGCAAGGATCCAGGACAGGAGGTGTGAATTAAAGGCCTGCTACAGCGATAATGATCATAAATAAATACTTGGCAATTAGCATCTAATTAGCACATCCCCTCCATTGACCTCCAAGCACTTGGATAGAGGAAGATTAGCCTGGTTTACCCATTTTACAGAAGAGGGGAACTGAAGTGGTGAGGGTGCCAAACACAGTGTTACTCCTAATTTCAGGAGGTCAGCTGCCCGGGCCTCATCTTTATGCTTGCTCAGCACTTACCACTGCAGAGCACAGGTGGAGGGGGCTGGAGCTCGGCCCCTCTGAGAAGCTCGCTTCATCACAGGTTAGACAACTCTTCAAGGACAGGGGTGGCTCAGAGAGGTGGCCTGCTATCACAACAGCAAGCGCGCCGATTTGCCTCAGGCTGGACAGCAGGAAGGGCTAACAACCCGGGGAACCTCTCCTGTATTTCCCATGCCTTGGGAGCCCCCAGTGCGCCTAACTGCCCATCCAGCTCTCAGGCACCTGCGCTGTCTGTGGGTGTTTGCAGGACGCAGGCAGTCGGCTGCTCTCCAGCTCACCCGGCTGCAGTTCCAGTCCCACTGCTCTCCCCAGAGAGAGCAGGTCTGGAGCTAGAACACCCCACAGTCCCTGCTGAGAGCCCAGCTGGAAAAGTGGCCTTGTGCCATGGTTTGTGCTGCCTGCCCACCTGGCAATGGTCCCATGCTGGGGTGCAGGGAGATCACCCAAAGGAGACAAGCGCTGAGCCCTCACAGCGCTGCTGGCCAGCTGGGGGGCCGGAGGGGAGCTCCGGGAAGTCGCCCCAGCTGCCAGGGATGTGTCCCAGGCAGGCAGTGCTGCTTCATCAGACGGTCACTCCTGCCTCTGTCCCCTGAGAGCCCGGAGCTCATTGCAGTGTGGCAGTGCTCCAACTCACTACCGCAAGAGGTACTCCCATCTCTCTTGTGAGACCCACAACTGTTAGTCACTGCCTGTCATTAACCTCCTAATAAAATGAATCGCTCCTTTTACCCCAAAGGAATGGGGTGAACTTCCCTTCCCTGCTCTCAAAGGACCAATAGCCACTTTTCCCCTTTGGTGATGCGCTGCAATATCGGTTTGTCTCTCTGAAATCAGGCTATTGCCATGTTATTTCTTCTATTTAACCTATTTCTTGACGTCACTTTCTCTCCCTGACACTACCTAAGCATATCCACATGTCTCCTCCTCACTCCTGTGGCTACACTGATTTGCAAGTCATCACATTCCTTCTGTCTCGTATGACATCACATAGCATGACTTCCCGTTGTCTGCATCCTGTGATGTTGTTCCTTTCTGGCCCAGACAAAGCTACTCAAGTGCTCACAGCCTCTCAGTAGTCTGTGGCAGCCAGGTGAGAAACTGCACAGACCAACATGGCATTGGAAAGAGCACAAATGAAAAATTACGGGAATTGCCTAACTTGAGAAACACCAAACATCATCCTGAACAAATGACTTATCCGTGTCAGGCTCTACTGCCTCAGTGGCACTCTATATCCTCATCCTACTCCTTCTTCTACCTTCTAACAAATATCTCCCTGGCATGTCGTCACTTTTAACAAGTCCGATGATCTCTCTGAATCCAAAGCAGAAGACAAGGGGGAAACAAATTGAATGTATCTTGGTGCAAGAAAGGAAAAGACAACAAGAGGAAAGGAGAAAAAATTGAAGCAAAACCAGTGCAAAGCAAAGAATTTCACTGCTTCCTTTACATCACGAAACTCCCCACCCCTAGAAGGAAACACTGGTGATTAAGACAGACATTAAGGAGATGTAACTGACTGGTTGTCAGTTGTCAGCTGGTCACATCGTCCTCTCCCCACCTCCTCCTCCTCTTCTGTCTTTCGAAGCACACCAAGTGTTTTCCTACCTGTGACATTGACTTCCACCAAGCCCGACCGTGTACCGATGGCATTGGAGGCCTCACAGATGTAGGTGCCAGCCACGCTGTAGGAGACAGGCCCTTTAAAGTAGATGGTGTTGTTCTGGATTTCCACGCTCCCCGGCAGAGTCCCGTTTGGCCTAGGGGAAACAAAGATCATGGCTGACTTCAGAGATGATACTCAGTAGGGTCAAGCAGTATTGCAGAGGTGACAGGCTGGTTCTGCGCTTGCCCTTGGGCACATCCAGAACCTGGTGGTGCTGGCTGGAAAATACCCATTAATGTAGTCAGCCTTGAAACCAAACCCTCAGACAGCAGCATTACAGGAAAGAGTCAGCAGAGTGTCTCCAGGATAAATCCATTGCATGATGAGAATCAGGTTCTTTAGATGGATTGTTTTTTGGGGGTTTTCCCTTTTCTGTGATTACAAGGGAGATTGGACATACTTGGGTCATGTACAGCCCCTTGGATTTGGCTAATGGGCTGTGGAACACTTTCAGTGTATGTTCTGCCCTATCTAGAAAACAAACTCAGAGCCTTAAAGCAGTTAATTTCCAGCACAATCCCTGAGGAGGTACAAGCTTAGGGTAAGATGACCAGGTCACTCTTGTTTCAGGTGGCTCACCTCTAGCAGGCTCATCTTCAGAGTGTTCCTCCATCCCTGACTTTCCATTTGATGGAAAACACAAGAATGGAACACCAACCGCACCCGGCTTTACTCCAGTTTCCTGCCCATGTAACTCTCCTGGACATCTGATCAGCCAGTGTTAATTGCAACTCAAGCTCGAGTAAAGCAGTGCTGATTTAGAGCCCTGCCATCTATGACCTGCCCATGTCAGAAGAGTCAGGTAAGTGTGAAACTGGAATAATGCAAAACTAAGTCTAGAGATACACCGAATAAATGAACAAAGGCAGATGAAAAATTAAAAAACCCCTTTGTGTTAGGAAAAGACACACATGGCCTGGTTATTCTTAATTACTGAAGCAAAGTAAAGTAATTACTTCTCTTAGGCAATTAAAAATTACTCAAGTAATTCTTTCCCCTCCTCCCAACAAAAATGTGCACATATTGTCAGCAATTTGTAAGAAACAAAAGGGAATAATGGGGTATAATTAGGTTTGTATAGAAGTGCCTAAACGCACACGCACATATTTTGCATGTCTACATATACACATAGGCACATATGTATAGCAAACACATTAATCTTTACCAGCTACTACATCAAGCCCATGATCCCAAAGCTGATGGAAAAATAGAATAGCCTAATGTTGGTTCTCTGCCTATACTGCCCTGAATCTACAAAGACAAGGGCACATCTAAAAACTGTGGTGCGGGATGCTAAAGAAGGCTGCTGCTTCTCCTAATACCTCCCCTGACTGTTCCTCATCATGACCCAAATGAGACGAGAGAAAAGCATGACTGGTTTTTACATTCCAGGCAGGAGCAAACCAGCAGCAGCAGTAATTGCTTCCTGACCCCCAGGAAGGGGAAGAGGCACATATGAGCTCATGGATAGACCAAAGCTGCTGGTGGCTATTTCTCTGGCTGCCCAGCCAAAGAAATGAGGAATCAGTTTGATATTACCAAAGTGGCACTGTGGGAAGGAAGGGGATGGCCACAGATCTTATTATTCCCATTCCTTACCTCCCTACATACACACGTGCCACATGCCTAGCTGGTTGGCTGCAGTACAGTTATTTATCAGGCTTTCATCCCATCTGCTCAGTCTGCCTCTTCCTTGCAGGGCCTTGCTCACAGGCAGCCTGGGGCCGAGAATGGGAGAGTAGGAGTCTGGGCTGAAAGAGCCAGGGGGCAACTCTGTACCTCAGATTTTTCTTCCTTCTCCCCTTCTGCCTCTATTTCCCCCAGTCTCACTTGCGCTCTCTCTCTCTCTACTTTCCTCATCTTCCACCTCCATTCCCCTAACTAATCTTCAGCTGCACTCCATCTTTCCTTTCTATCCTCTCAGGTCAATAATCCTAAACTCAGTCCTAACTGACCCACTAAGTGTGCGAAAAGTGAGAGGCTGGGGAATTGAACTGAAGCGCTATTGGGCTTAGAAACCTGTGCTCTTTAATTCCGTGCTTTCTCTCTCTCCATTTTCCTCCCCACAGTTCCTTCTCAAAGCAAAGTATTGATGGTCCCAGCCTCTTAGCTGGAAGTCAAGAAACCCTTGCAGGCTAAAGACAGACAAATGAACATACACACAGCTCACAGAGAATCCATAGAAAAACAACTCTTTCCAGTGTTAAAAAAAAAATAAAATCAATCACACAAGCACATAGGGACCCACTCAACGCCTGGCTCAAAGACGTGCTGCTCCCAAGAATCGTTTCTGCCAGAGCTGAATTTATTACCAGCGCAGTGTGTAAACCAGGTGTGCAAATGTCACGTCATACTCAGACCCAGTCATGCAGCGCCATGCTCAGCCCTGGCACCTGCATCCCCTGTTCTGTTTGAGCCTCATTGGTAACTAACCCTCTTTCCTGCCCTGGGCTACAGAAACATCACCTGGCTGAGACATTTGGCACCTGGTTACCCCATGCTTCAGCTCTCAGCCTGCCTTCAGCATCACTATCACGGCAGGAGCAGACTGCCCCAGCAGAGATCAGGGGCTGCTTGTGCTGCTGGCTGTGTCTGTACACAGCGACAGAGCTCCTGCCACGGAGAGCCTGATGCCTGGGAGCTCAGCAAGTGCTCAGTCTCCAGCCCCACGTGTGAGCAACAGCAGAACAAAGGGATGAAATGACTGGCCCAAAAGCAGAGAGAAAACCTGCCTCCTGTCCCCAGCTCCATCTCACAAGGCTTGCTTCAGCTCAGTTCCCCAGCCCTGTTACACAGAGCCAGCCTAAATTGGGATCTCTTCTGCCTTGGGTGCCACAAGGGGCATCTTTGCCTCTAACACTTCCCTGGCAATGTTGTGAGGAACCCAGAGAGCCCCCTTGGAGTTTAAGTCGAACTGGTAGAACCAACAGAGGGAGAGAGCTGGGGACGAGAACTAGAAAAAAGGCGAGAAAAACAATCCTCTTCAGACTTTCGCTGTGAACAGTTTGATCTGGGAAGTGGAATGAGAGTGAATATGCCTAGCTCCTTGCAAAGCCATTTTGAGAGCCTCTTTCCTGATGACAAATGCCAGCTGAAAAGAAGAAAGGATCCATTTGATCTTTCATTTTTAAAGCTATGTGAGTGCTTACAGAAAAGAGAGAGAGGGAGAGAGAACCACAGCAGGTTGTATCAATTCCCATTTGACTCCCCAGACACCCCTCGCTCACTTCTCAGTCCCTTTAGTGTGTTCAGCCAAAAGCTGAAACCCTGGAGGACAAGGAATTGCTTCTGTTTAATGTCAGTTGCGCGGGGATGAGTGCTCCGAAGGGGAGCTCCTGCTTACAGCTCGGGCTGATTCCAGGGAAAGGTTTTTCCACATGCAGGCAAATTTTGTGCTATTTGTGCCCCTTTAAGGAAGGGGAATCCTGGGTTCTTTTCCAGCTGTGCTACTGAAGCACTTAGTAGTGCTGGGCAATCTATTCACCGTATCAGATCTCAGCTGCTTCACGTCACCATGGCAGACTATTATTCCAGTGAAGTGAGAACATGAAGTTATCCTGGGTATTGAGGCTGCACTGGGCTGGTAGCAAGCTCCGTCCCAGCCCAGTGGAGAGGGGTTGTGTATGATCCTTACCCAGTGCCCTTCCCTCATAAGTCTGAACTGGAAGATGCTGGGGGAAGACCCAGCTGAAAGACAGGGGATAACGTCTGTCCATTGCAAGGTGAGGTGGCTGTATGTGGCTCAACTAAAATGCTAGTCTCAGCTCTGTCAGCTGGGGCCACAGGCCACGTGGAACTTCTGATAAAGCCCATCCACCCAAAATAAGTCGCTTGCCCTAGTCGCTTCAAACACTGCACTGCCTGCCTCAAAACCACAGGCTGCCCTCGAGACAGGGCTGGCAGGGCAGCAAGGCTTGTTTTGGATCTGAAAAGCTCAGCCTCAGAGGATGGCCAGCACTCAGAGGAGGGAGTGAGCCAGAAAGGCCGAGGCTGAAGACAGCAGCTTCCCTGCTTTGCAAATAAAGAAATTAGTTCCAGTCCCCGTGCAATGAAGGTCTCCTGGCAGAGCTGTGCCAGGGAACCAGAATCAGCTCTGAGCGTTCTGCAGAGCAGAGCTCCAGCAACTAGAAGTGTCCAACCCTCCCCTCACATGCACAGGTTTTACCTTGGAGTGACATCACTGACAGTAATGGGACTGGGCCTTAATTGACCAGAGGGTGACTGAGGTTTCTACAGAGACTCCTTGGCCCTGTTTGAAGATCTTACGTGCTGCTGAGAGCAGAAGCACTGTAGGTACTTACAGCTTCCATTCATAGGTGTGAGCTGGGGGGTTGGCATCAGATTTACATATCAGCTTCACATCCTTCCGGTTGAGAAACCAGTTGCCATCGAAGCCCTCAATAGTGACTTCTGGCTCATCTGCAGGGAGATGAAAAAGATAGAAAAGGAGAGGAAAGAGTTATGGAAAAGAAAGGGGGAGAAAATGAAATAGGAAGAGATGAGGGGGCAGGGGTGGGAGAAGGAGAGAGATTGCAAGGTGGAAATGATGATGGGACAAGGAATGTAAGAGAGGGCAAATGATGGAGAGAGAGAGAAGGGGAGGAACAAATGGACATAGCAGAGGCAGAGAGAGAAAGAAAGTGTGAAAAAGAGAAAGCATGTGATTAGTCCAAGGGATCACTTCAGTTTTCACTCTCCAGAAAAACAGAGCAGCCCCCTGCTTCAGCCCCTCCACCAAACCAACACGTTCCCTTCAGAAAAATCCTCTTTTGCCTGACTTTATCACCCACCCCAGGGACCGACCATGGAGTACTGCTCTCCAGCCCTGCCCATGCTCACTTACACTGCACGTTGAGGGTCATGCTGTCGGTGAAACGATCCAGCTGGTAATTGACCACACACATGAGCTGCTGCCGGTGAGCCTCCCGGCTCGGCAACAGCCGGTAACGGCTGATCACCGT
>NW_009609844.1:11866-33028 GCF_000690535.1 Cariama cristata
GTACCGGCTGATCACTGTGATGGTGCCATTGCTATTCCGGATCTCCTGAAACTCTGCTTCCCCTTTGAGCTTGGTGTCCCAAGTGACAGTGCTGGGGGGCTTCCCATTAGAGGAGGTGCAGGTAGCTACCAGGATCTTTTCTGTCCTGCCAGACTTAGCAATAAGTGGCCGCTTGGTGCCCTCCATCCGATTTGTAGGCTTTGCTGCAAGAAATTGCAAAAAGGACAAGAAGGAGAAGAAAATGGTACAAAAGGATGGTTAGAAAAGCAATGCTACCCTCTCTACTACAACCCAAGAGACAGCTAGCACCACTGAGCCTGTGACAGACCTTGTGGTGAACCCAGAACTGCTGCAAATTGCCAGGAACCTACTCTGGGAAAAGAATGGTGGAAATGCACAGATACATGATGGAAAGTCAATCCTTTCCTGCCATGGGTTTTCCGCCCTATGTTAGAATGAGAAACTGAAATTGGAGAGCAAATGAATCATGTAGAGCTTGGGTGGGGTTTATTCACTCACAACCCTAAGCTCCATGGACAAGCTCTACTTGTGCTTTGGATGTCTCTGTTGTCTTTTCTCTCTGTTCACTTGACAGCCACCAGCTCATTAAAAATCACCACTCCCCTTAGGGAACAGGTCACTGTTATTGCACCTGCATTAAGAGACAGGGAAACTGAGGCCTGGAAAGAGGAAGAGGTGTTCCTGTGATAGCTCAGTGAACCACCTACCCTGGGTTCCCTGCTCTTCACGTCTTTACAGTCAACTTGAAAGATTGCCATAGGTAAAATTTACACCCAAGATTCACCTTTGCCCTGCGCTCCCAGGACATGAGGCTCAGGTTCCCCCAGATCTGTTTAACTGGAGGCAATGGTTCACGCTACAAAGCTTGTCCAGTATCTTACCCAGCACAGTGAGGTTCAGTTGACTTTCCCGGTTGCCAGTTGGGAAGGTAGCAAACTCACAGATGTAAACTCCTTCATCCTCCAGCTCTAGCCGAGAGAGCTGAATGGTGCCATCTTTGAAGGAAGGATTCCGGAAAGTCACCCGCTCTTTGTAGGGAGAGAGGATGGAGACTCCCATGGCAGGGTTGTAGATGGCCACATTCTGCTTGGAGCCATTGGTGGCTTTCTGCCACGTGACCTGCGTGATCTTCACATTGGGGAGTGGATTGGTGAAGCTGCAGTGCAGGACCACATCTGTCCCGATAAACCCCGAGACTGTGTCATTGACTAAGACAATCTGAGCTTGCAGCCCTGCAATAAAATGGAAAGACATGAATATACATGTACTTCTCAGAAAGAGATAAAAAGAACAGTTCTTGGACATCAGGCCCATGAACTCCTTTATTTATTCCATTTGCTGCTTCTTGGCATGGCTGATACAAGAACAATCTATGGCTACAGGCATTCAGTACCTTCGGCAACTATCTGCATCCATCCACCTGCAGCCTCTGCAGCTTCGTTCCTGTTCATAAACTCCTTCCTTCCCACAATTGGTGTTCACACTTCACTATGACCAGCCCTAACGCTCTGCAGCCAACCGAAGGCTCACGATCACCAAAAGGCACAAGATTGGATCAATAATACTTTCCTTCGTTTTGTCTTCAACTTTGGATGACATTAAATCAGTTATTGTAAATATACAGAGCATGCATATCTGGAGGCACATGAAAGCACTGATATTTATCAGCATAGGATATCCTAACATACGCTAACACACACTCAGACATCCATTTAATCCTACTGGAAATGCATCAGTAACTAAATAAGCTGCAAAGACTCAGCCATGATTTTCAGAGTAGCAGTACTTCCCATATAAGAACAGATTTATAACAGCGCCTATATACCTTGCACAATCTACCTGCACGATCTAGATTGTTTCTGTGGCCTTTCTTGAACCTCAGAAGTAGCTGCACTTAGGAACCTTCCGTCTTGATTCTGCAGAGTAAAGATGAAAGGTGCTTGGGAAAAGTGGTGGCTGGTGTTCATGACTGCTATTCCATCTCAGTTGATTCCTCCTCTGACAGCTGGAGAAAAATGTCTCCCACCAGACTGACCCTGAAATTCATCTTTGGCTGCCACTGTGTCTTTAAAAAGATAATGCTCTGGTAATTATACAGCCAGCATTTGTATGATAAATACAATAGAGAAGCAAGGTGGTAAGAACAAGAAAAGTGGGTTTTGCTCACTGCTTCTGGCAGAATCCGAAATTGGATGTATTCTGGGAGACTGAGAGTAAAGGAAAGAAAGGGGTAATAAAAAAAGAAAGATGTACAAAGAGTAAGGAACATGAAAGGGTAATGAGAGAGAGAGAGGCTGGGGAAAGAAAAACTGCATAGCAAGAGAAACTGGACAGCATCTTCTAACCGAGGGGACAGAGCATTTCTGAAATGTCACCCCTACCCTAGTCTTCCAGGGGACCAATGGGCTCCCCGTACAAGGCCAAAATGAACTCCTCAGTCTTAGCCGCCACAGACCCCTGGCAGATGTGCCCTGTGACTTCTACACGCGAACCTGAGCAAGAGTCTCCTTCCCGCAGTTTCACACACACACACAAGTGCAGGCATACAAAAGTCTTCTCACCCACAAACACCACCTTTACCGTTCTCTTGGCATGCTCCCGTGTTGCCCCCTCACTCCATGCCTGCTGTACTCAGCCTGATCTCAGTCCCCATATCTCATCTAAGCCTCTTCTTTCTCCCCTTCTCCTTCCCTCGTGCCAAGCCTGTGACCCTGAGGACAAGCCTCAACAATCCAGCCTGGCCATGAGACGCCATCAACTGACCACAGTCATCAGCAGTTAAGACCGAAACTCAGTCTCTAGAGCTTTGTGTGAACTTGCCCCCTTCCCCGAGTCAAGCGCTGGTTTGTCCCACACCCTAGCATTGCAGCTGGGTGCTGAGGAATGTTTTTCAGCCCTGCTTATAGCCACAGCAAAGCACTGGTGCCCTCATGTGCCTGCATGTATGAAGCCATCGAGTCCTTAGAGGCTGTGAGCTGAGCTGGCAGGGCTGCACGTTCCCCCTCCCAGTGTAGCCAGGGCCATTTTTCCCATGCATGTCCCTCCAGAAACCAGAGGGAAGGGATGTTGCTGCTCTGATGAACATCACAGCTGGACCGTGTTTCTCCATGCCAACCAGAGACACTGGCCTACTGGAGAGGGATGTCCAGCAGTAAGACACAGGGAAAGACTTTTCTCACACCACTCTGGGCGGTGCCCTGTGGGAGCCCATGGCCCACAATGGCCTTCCTGATGAAATCAGAGCACTGGGTGCGGAGCTATGCTGGGATTTGAGGCAAGAATGGGTGGATGGGGAGGGGGGAGATGTCGCCAACACTGCTCTGCAGCATATGCTGCTCCTTCTACCCTGGAGGTGAGAGCCTCTTGCAGAATTGCCCACACCTGCGGAGGTGAGCAACAGCTTTGCCAAGCAGTCTGGCTCTGAAGTCTTTAGAGCCTCACAAAGCATGTGGGAGCTTGCAGGAGAGCAAAAGCAATCACGTAGCAAAGGCCCTGGGAACAACCTGCCGCCTATCTCACGGCTGCCTGGCTGTAGGTGTGCTCAGCACTCCCTCTTTCTCCCAAGGCTGGAGGAGAGCGGATTCATCAGCACTGGTCCCCACCTCTTTCATGAAGGGCCCATGCCCTGGAGCAGAGCCCGCCTGGGGCTGGGGCGATGGCATAGCTGGCTCCGCTCCCACACAAGCTCCCTGACCCCCCACAGGCCTCAGCGGTTCCCTTTGAACCAGGCTTTCGACATCCCAATAAAAGAGGCCTCGTTCGCGACAGCAGGAAGTCGTGGCCCAGCGCCTCCTCGCAGTGCCAGAAAAGCAAGAGATGAGCCAAACCCCAGAGAGGAGAGCAGGGAAAGCCACCGGCTTCTCCTCGGAATCGCCCTTGCAGGGCAGCTGGGAGGACAGCCCTGTCTCTCTCTCTCCCTAGTGGGGTGTGCGGATGAGCATTGCACGCAGAAGGCTATGCCAGGCTGAAGGCCACCACTGCCCAAGGATGGGCACCTAAGATGTGCCCCTAAAATGAGGATATTGTCAGCCAACCTGGCAGAGAATGTGATATATATCACAAGAGAGAGATCAATCCAATCCCTCACTTCATCATTAATATGCCTTTTCTTTATGCTATGATTTTCCTGCAAATCAATGAATGACCCTTTTAAAAGTCAAGTGATTTTTCTTGATCTTGAGTGGCTGTAGCAGTTCCCAGTTCTACCCTACCCCTTCTACCCTACCCCTGCCATGAGATCCATGTGTCACTGCAGCCTGTATTTGGACACAAAGAAAAAGCAGACTTTGGTGCTGAGACACCTGACCCTGAATCAGACCCCAGAATGGTCCTGCAGAACCCTCTTCTGCCCAGGTGTAAAGAGTCAGACTTTTGGCTAGGGAAAAAGCCAGTGCCAGCTGAGGACTGCTTGCCAACAACAAAATGCTGCCAAAGCTGGGATTCAGGCCCCTACACGTAGCGGCTTTAACAAAAACACATTCCAAACTTTCTAGAGGCTTCAGGGGAGAAGGGGGGAAAAAACCAGCAGAAGAAATAACAAAACAAAACAAGCAAAAATACCCCAAAAAACCCCAAACACTGTGCGGAAATCGTGTTTCCTTTCCAAGTGACTGAATAACTCACGGCTCTTTTGCAAGACAGGGTAAACTCTTTTATGTTCTGCTCTTCCAAGCCTCTCATCAGGGAAATAACGCACCCATTGCTCTGCTCCGTACCACAGCAGTAACACCCACACCTCAACAGCAATGATGAGGAAGGGGAACAGATGCAGTAAAGGGGTTTTGCAAATCGCTGGATCAGGTTCCTATGCTCCCCATCCTAAATCAGAAGCCAGAGGGCAAACTAGCTGCCATCATGTTCTGGGGAGCATTTGTTTGCAAGGTGACTGAGCTGAGATGGCGGGTGTTCCCTCGCCCCGTTACACTCAATAATTCATCAGGGCAAATGCATAGATAATTCATGGCAATGAGCGTGCAAGACTGGGAGAGGAGGAGAAAATAAAATCACTAATAAGCCTCTGGAGAGGCTTGAACATATTAAGCAGGATGTGTGTGTGCATGTGCAGCACTGGGGTTTGCCTTGCTTTTTCTTTGCTAAATGATCTGTGTGGTCAGTACGGCAGAGAAGAGGCTTGGGATGCATCCCGCCATTTGCAGTTCCTATGCCAGATCTCCCAGTGCCCACCGATCCACCCTGACACCTCCCAGGGGGCAGCCAGCACAAGGGGAAGGATTAGCTGTATAGGCTGAAGCTTGCTGAGTTGTGTTTTACCCATTAGTTTTTTGGTGTTATTTTTTGTTAAGGACCAAAAGCAGTAAAAAAGGCCCAGCTGCATGCCAAAGACATGTTGGTGCCAAGACCTCATTAGTGGAGACCTCTGAGATCCTACTCCTCCACCTTGAAGTGGTTTGTGTTGATGCCTTTCCCCACGATCCCAAACCCAGATATTTACTAGGTCATGCAAAACCTTGGGGGCACTGTGCAGAACTCACGGTGCTGCAGGGCACTGGCAGTGGGCTGGGAAGCAAGGGCTGGACTCCTTGGGTGTGAGGGGCACTGGGGAGGGAGCAGACTAAGTGGCAGCTGGTGGCTCTTGAACCTGAAAACCCTTTCTCCTAAAAGCCCAGGATGTGCTGTTACACTGAGGCTCCCACACTTGCAAATCTGGTTCTTGCTCCCCCATATAGAAAGCTCTGGAAATCATCTCCAGGCACTAGTGAGCTCTGACACAACAGCAAACCTCCAATCAATGCCTTTTTGTTAAGAACCATGTGAAAGCCACACTGCTTTGCACAACCTTGCTTCTGCTGAGCCTCTCACCAATTTCTCTCCCTCCTGTTCCCTGATACCCATCTCACCCCAAGGGCATCGAAACAGCCCTTGGCAGAAGTGTGATGAGCCACCCTTTGGTGTGGCAATATCGTGGCTGATGCAAATGTTAGAGGAATCAGCCTTAATAGTCTTTGTATCACTCAGAACTAAACTGGAAGGTCACAGCAGCTGGACCTTACAAAACGACAAAAGAACGCATCACGCTTCAACCTACAAAAGTCCCTACACAAAGCACCTCGTTTTGAGACAGCCCCTTGCACTGCGCCTTGACCATGTGCACTGATGTCCTGTACGTGGTCCTGTATGCCTCACAGCCACTTCAAACAGATCTCCAAGAACTTTCCATGAGGGGAAAAATAGGATGGAACAGCAGCTCAAAACTTTGGAGTTGGTGGCGCTTATAAATTTTTCTCCTGGTATTTCTGAATTCATCTTTCAAGTCTAACCAATTTTTAAGTGGAAATCAAGGTCTGAAATGCAACCCTTGTGGGGCAGAACACAACCAGCCTCCCACAGCCTAAAGGAATGCCACAGGTGTGTTACGGAGGGTGGGAAATGGGAAAGAAGCTCCTAAATCCCAGCAAGGGAATTTCAGGTGGCAAGAAGCAAAGGTTTGAGCTGGTGCTTGGCCAAGATGTTGGGGTTAATACCTTTCCTCTTGCCAGAGAGGCTTTGTATTGATTGCCAGGCATTCAAATCAGTATTCTGCTGCTCTTCCAAAAGAGCACAGCACTTGCCTCACCCCGCTTAGTCAATGCCTTTAGCCGACTGCAATGAAGGAGTGGTCTCCAGTGACTCACCAACATGCACTTCCTGCAGCAGCAGACTTTCACTGGAGGTCTCTCGGTCATGCACTGATTCAGTTCTGCCCCACTTAAGTGTGGAGCTTGAACACCAAAGGGATTAGAAGAGGAAGACTGAGTTTCCAACACAAGGGGAGGGGGCCTTAGGAAGAAGATGACAGACTAAGAGATGTGGCAAGATTATAGCTCCAGGTGACATGGCTGCACATGAAAGTGAAAAGCCTGAGATAACATTGTGATCGGGTGGGGGCACACCAAGAGAAACTGCAAGGTCAAGCATCCCTTCCCCCAGCTGAGAGCTGGGAGCTGACGAGGAAATGGCAGGGTGTACAATGGCCCATCTGGCTCTCGTCCAACTCCCTCTCAAAAAAGAAAGAATGGGCTTGGCTTTGGCTTGCAAATGGGAAACACAGGGCCTTTTACTCTAGGTCACTGATTCATATCCAGAACCAGCACATAGCAGCGACCGTAGAGATATTATTAGCTGAGCACCAGTCAATGGCTTGTACTGAGTGAGGTCTCTAGCCAGCCCATCATTGGCTGTCTGCTCGGACAGGACAGTGGAGATGCCTTTGGGATAAAGCAGGGTTGCCTTCTCCTGCCTATGCAGTATTTCCTCTTGGGATAAATAGAGCACAAAGCAGCCTCAGCATCCACTTGAATGAAAGATCTTCCCCAAAGGCCCTGATCCATTGATGCTCCCCTTGTTTTCTATTAAGGTTTGGGAAGTCTGTTCATTGAGCCACCACTGGGATTCACACAAAGGCCCTCAACAAGACCAAGGCCATGATTGTCCTAGGTGTTCTTCATAGAACTAGATGAAAGAAAAGCAGGCACCAGGGTCAGACTGGCTACAGATCACACAGGCAGCAAAAAGTAGAGATGAACACCAGGCTAGACCACTAGTTCTTGCTGTCTGTGCTTCAACCTTGCAAACAGCCTCCGTTGCGGCCAACCTTCTAGTTCTCTAGGAAAAGGGCTGCAAATCAGAGGAGTGGGAAGGGAACAACCATGCCTGCCTTTGTTGTACATTTCCTGGCTTTCACACAGCTGCTTTGCTTCACCCCCCAAGTCAAGGGGAGGGGAATATGCCCCATGGCAAAAGGAAGGCTGGCAGAGCAGGGCTCCTGCATGACACAGCACTGGGAAAGGCGTTCCTGCAATAAAGCTATGAAACCCCATGCTCAGCAACAAAGCACAAAGGCTCCTCAGTCACCGCGGAGGAGCCAGCTCCCGTGTCCCGCCCCGCCCCGCCAGCACGTCAGCTAATCCTTCGGCAAGAGCTGCCGGTTCCCACACACCTGAGCAGCAAACCAGGCTGCCCCTTGCCTCTACCTGATGTGCACCAGTGCTCGGTACTTGGCCCACTTTCCTGTCCATGCAGCCTGTCCCTCCAGGCCGTTTGGACTGGACTTTACTCCAGCTTCTTCCTCAACTCTTTTCCCACTGTGTGCTCTAACTCATACCTGTCCAGTGCCTGGGTTCAGAAGACTCTCAACTCCTTTCCCCTGTGGCCTTGTGCAACTTCTTACAGCTAAGTCACATCTCCCTTCTGCGCCCGCTACCTGTCTCCGTAAGCTGGGAGAGAATTACCTCTCAACCTGGTCTACAATGCTTGTTTCTTTGACTTGCCCTCCCTCCATTTTAGCCTTACAAATTCTCCCACCCCTCTTGTGTCTCTCCAACATCATCGCCACACCCCAGGCCACTCACTTGCCTCTTCTCATCCCTAGCCACCAATTTCTGTGAAGGGGCACCAGTGCATGTGTCCAGGATCATAATTCCGCACTAGGAAAAGCAGGCAGCTGGCCAGGCAAAGACAAGGGTGGACAAAGAACAAAAAATCAAAAAGAGCCCTCCCTCAAGAGTCATCTCGTTGCCTGCCAGCAAGGAAAAAGCCAGGGTCTTCTTGCTTACCAACTCTGACCTGTAATCAAGAGGGAAGGCTGAGAAAGGGGACCACATTCAGAGCCAATGCTTATTTGGTGGCTGGGTGGGGAAGCAAGGGCAGAAAAGAACAGTACATCTGGAAAATCAAGTGTGGAGGAGGGGAAAGAAGCTGAAGCATTGAGCAGGGGGAAGCTAATTAAGCTGAGACTGTCCTGAGACCTTATCTTGATGGGCTGAGTCCCCAAATGTACATGAGTATTTTCTCTGCCCTGCCTCTTTCTTGGACTTCCGCGTTGCCTTGGATGTTGTTCAAGGAGCCCCGGTCCAGGGCTAAATACGCTCACTATTAGAGCTCTCCAGGTGCTAAGGAGAAGGGATTTAATGAAGAGCTGTGAAGAGGGGATCAAGATAGTAACCCATAGAGAGTCTCATTTCCGAAATGAAGGAACTTGAGACTGAAGAGATTCAATGAAAACAAAAATAAACTTGATGGTACAGAAAGAGAGAACATCAGATCCTTCCTTCCATCCCTGGGCTGACAGCTTGGAGCTGAAGCAGGAACCGGGGAGCTCTCAGGGCTCGACCGGTGATGACTCACTTGTCTCCACAATGGGAACGCGACAAAGCCGAAACTCTGCTGACTCAGGCATGACTTCAGCGCCAGGCTTAGTAGCTGGCAGCCCTAATCTGACTGCCCCCACCCGCCTCACCGCCCCCTGATTCTCTCCGTCCTCACTCAAATCAAGCCTCTTTTATCAGAGGGGTAGATACCAGGTCACAAGAAATTACCAAAGGATACAAACTCTCTGGTCTTCTGCCCAAGACATGGTGAAAAATGCACTTCTACCAAACCATGCTGGTATTGGCCAGACCTGCAATTTTTGTGAATAAGATCAAAACTCCTACTTTCCTATAGTTTAAATGCATGTTAACCAGTCACAGCTTTCTGACTGTGGTCTTGCATTCCTCCCGTCTTTCCTCCCATTATCCTTTTAATATATAATGTATTGCTGATACTTCACTATCTCCTTAAGGTAGAGAGAAATGTTTTCTACTATTGCAAGCAAGAATGACATGCTCCATTCTACTATAATTTGTTTGAAGACAGAAACAACAAATATTTTTTGTGACCAGAAAAACGTGATTTATGTTTTGGGGCTCATGACCCGTCAGAGCTGACAACTAGGAAAAATCTTCGCAAACAACATGAATGCAAATATGGCATCCAACAGATGCAATGGACAGACACCCTTCGCTGGCTGACTGCCTGTGATTTCTCTTGCCCTAGAGATATTCCTGCAGGAAAGTGGAAGAGACTCAGACCTCCCAACTTTGTCTAGGTTGTTTAAGGATTTCTGTCCATGAACAATAGGCTGTAATAGGCAGTGTGTACATGTAAACCAAAACTCAGTGCCCTGCCCTATTTCCAGCCTGCTGCTGCTCAGCTTTCTTATCAAGTCTCTGTGCAGGGAAGTAATTTTATAAATTTCACCTGTTCTTGGAGTTATGATCCCCACAGTGTGGAGTGACAGATACCACACCTCAGTCCTACCTAGGCCCCATCTGTAGGAGTAAGCCTGCATATTTATGGAAAGCTTTGCATCTTCAAAAGGCTTTCAAACAGTAACTAATTAATCCCCCAACACCCAGAGAGGCAGGAAACTATTATTACCCCAGCTTTCAGGGATGGGGAAATCAGAGGTGCTGAATGACAAAGAGATGTGCCCAAGGCCACCTAGGCATTCATGGGCAATCTCACTTGAATAGCTTGGTTTAGATGTGGGTATCTGCATATTATGGTGACAATTCTCACCTAAGGAAGCAGGTATGGAGGCACTTGTGGTAAGGCCTCACGGCCCCACCCACCACTCATGCAAAGAGAAAAGGTCACCCTCATTTTTATGGCTGAAGAAACCGAGGCACAGAGAGATGAAGTGGAAAACCTGTTCTATTGACAGAGCCTGCAAGCACTAAACATTATCCATGTCAACAGCTAGACTAAAGGTTCCCAAAACGTGGCTTGTGTTTTTTTCAACAATGAGCAAACTGACTGCGACCAAATCTATGCCATTTTGTGTTAAGAACATGCCAGAAATTATGAGACGTTGAGGCTGACAGTGAGTGTTCCATTCAACCTCTGAGTAAAGCCAGCTCCACAATTCCCATCCCCACTGTCTCGAGGAGCTGACATGCACTCCAGGTTTGCCTCACCTCTCTCACTTGCCAGATCAGTGGCTGCTGTGATCCTCCTAGCCTGGGTTTAGATCTGGCATGGCCTGCTACAGCTCAGCAGCAATGCCACCTCAGTGAGGAGAGAGACCTGAACTGGGCAGATTTGAGTGCACGGGAGTCCCTCTGACTCCAGACAATCACAGCAGGTGATGGGGTTGAGCAAAGGGTGGCTGGCAGAGAGACGGACTCCATGCTGGATGGAGATGCAGCACTCATATCTATTAAGGTCACAGCCTCCATCCAGGCTGTCTCAAGAATGATTGCTGAGCTTCAAAACAGCTGCACAGGTTGCAGCTTAGAGGGGCCTGCTGAGCTTGTAAGACTCAGGACTGTAAACAAGTGACAAGACCACCCATTAAAGTCAGCCTGTGCTGGCCCCAATCATGAGCATCTGAAGGAGGAGGAGGAAAGCAATGAGTGAAGGTCAGAGCCCGGCGGGGAGGCCTCCCACAGCGGGTCACGCTCCCTGCCTCGTCCTGCCTGGTACACAGCTCTGGGATGCATGGGGCAGTAGCTCTGCACTTCTGGGGATGATAAGGGAGACCAACACGGTTATATCTACTCTTACCTGCCCAGAAAGGTGAGGGCAGTCAGCAGGGGCTCACCGCACTGTAAAAACGGATAGCTTTTAGCCCAGAGCAGAGGGCAAGTCAGGAGGAGCAGGAGTTCAAATGGACTTCTGCAGGAAGATGATGATTTATCCTGCAGAGAGGAGTTTACAAAATAGGGACCACATCACATTTCCCTTTGGACGCCTCTCAATGGGAGCAATGCTTGCTCTTTCTGGTGGGGTAACCGGGGACTTAGACTTACAAGTTGTATATACTTAGTGATTGTAGCGCAATGGGGGAGGCAAGCAAACTTCCAGGAAGAGAAACTAAGGGCTTCTCCATGCCTTATTATCCCATCCTCCAACAAGGTGGCTTTGTGCTTCCAGGTAGCCCCAGGGGTTGTGATATAACACTCAGGGGAATTCAATGACAAATGTCACTCAGGAGGTGGAATGACACGCTGTGCTGAGTGACTCACAGGGCTTCTTATGCCCAGGTACAAAGATGTCCCTTCATATACATCCTGGGAGTCATTTCAGGTATGCATCACCCAGAGTCTAATGGATGCATCAGCAAGCATCTACGCTGGGTTGCTACTGTTTGGGCTGTTTTTTGGGGCCTCTCTCGGCATGTTTCATTTTTTTCCCCAATCTGGGGATGCCTGAGCAGGAAGACTGGGCTACCAACAGCTGTGACAGAAGGTGCGGGTAGCTACAAGGCCTGAATCCCTATGGCAGGCTTGAATCACATATCTGCTCTAAACCTAACTGTTCCCGAAGTCTAGATTCATGAGACACAAGCCAGAACTAAAAAGCAATCAGTTCCCCATAAAGATCTATTAACAGTTGACAGGATATAGCAAGCCAAGAGTCAACATCCCATTTCCAGCCTCATGCTAGAGAAACTAGGCCCAGCGACTGAGGGTTAAGTAGCTCAGCTGGCCTTAATTGACATATTTCATTGACTTTCATAGTTATTTCATTGACTTTTGTTGAAACTGCATCAGCACTAGGTTCCCTGTTTCCTTCTTACGTAGCAATAAGCTGTGTTTAAAAGGCTGGCTATGTGGACGGCAACAGCAGGTCGCTCAGCGGAGCAGATGTATTTTCCTCTGTGCCGCTGGAGAGAGCTCCAGGGAGTCATCTTGGCCTTCAAAGACCAGGAGGTCAACTGCTCTCTCAGGACTTCTGTGTGCTTCATCCTAGCTGAAACCAGGGACTGACGAAGTTGCCACAAAAATGGAAAGCATGTGAAAAAAACCCTAGAGCTAGTGGAAAAATTTCCAACATGGCATGTTTTTCTGATGGAAAGTGCCATTTAGTCCAAGCCAAAGCTATCCACTGGAACGTGCTGATTTTGACAAAATTCAATCAAAAAAATAAAAAGCCTTTTGATAAGGTTGAAATGGTCTGTGCTAACCTTGGAACTGAATGTTTCCTTCTTTTGTGGTTTTAGTTTTTCCCATTTTAAAAAAAGGGGTTTCTCATTGTAAGACTTAATAAATTTATTGTAAAACAACTTCTCCTTTCGGACTTTCATTTCTTTTAAATGGTATATGGTAAAACACTGACCGGAACTGAAACCAGAATGAAATGCTTTGGTTGTAACGCAATGGGACATTTTGGATTAAGCCAGGCCAAAGTGTTCTTTTGAAATTTCATTTCCATGGAAATTTTCAAATGCCAGTTTGTTTCAAAGCAGAAGGAAAACTCATTCCAAAACGCCCAACATCCCTACTTTCAAGCCCATTCTGTGTTTTAGTCATCTCCACAGCTGACCTTTCCAACAGCTCTCACACCCAAAGAGAAAGCACCTCCTGCCTGCCTGTCAATCTCCCCACCTTCATTTTCCACAGCCCACTCTGAGCTCCAGTCCATCTGGATTCATCCTGCAAGAGTCTCATCCCACCCTGTCCCTGGGTTAGGAGCTCTCTGGGGCCTCAGGTCGACCCACACAGCCATGTGCTGCAGCCTGGGACGGGACTGCGCAGCCCCGCTCTGCGGGGTACCCTTGCTCCAATGCCTGTCCCTCTGGACTCCCTGTCTCTTCCTCCTTCCCGACAGACGGATTTGCTCCCACCCTCCACCTGCCTGGTGTGCCCACCTCCTCCTCCGTCTGCTGTTTGTGTCTTCCCACTTGCTAACAACTACATTTAGGGAGGCTATTTAAGAGAACTCATGTTCTTCTCAGATTGGGGGGAGAGATAACACAAACCAGACTATTACATTTTTTAGCAGGCATGACAATATGGACACGGTTTCTACAGAACGTTGCACATTTTTTAAGACAAACTTTACCCCCAAAATGTCAGCCAGCTCCCCTGGTGGGAGGAAAAATGAAGAAAAGAAATGGTTCTTCAGGTTTCCAGCAGAACTTTTATATTTTCCCCTTGGAAAGCTGAAAACAACTGGGCAAGATCTCTCAGCACCTGGCTGCATAGTCAGGAGGCCGAGTGCTTGGCTACTGCACACAGCAGCTGCTCTTCGACACGCTGTGGAGACCCTCTCGCTCGCCAAGTGCAAGCTCCCGCACAGCGCTGCCCCAATGTCAGCCAGCATCCCAGCTCTCCGACCTTCCTCGCGACAGCACCCTGCCGCTTCCCACAGAAGCTCACCTCGTCTGTCACCTCCTTCAAGGGCTGGAGCAAGGACGGACGCTCCCCAATACCACAGCACCGCGTAGCCAGTGCTCCCGCAGAAGCATCCCTGTCCCCTTCAGGGAAGTGCCTGAGGATGGGGGAAATGGCTCTGGAGCCAAAACACTGGAGGCAGAAGCAGGCAGACTCGTAGGTCAGATGTGATGGACTTTCTTGACCTACCATGCCAGGTCCCCAAACAGCTGAGGACCATCACACAAGTGAAGGAGCAAGTGAAGGAGGAACTGTGCAGAATGAATCCCTATGAGATAAGAACACCTTCCCTGGAGTCCCAATGCTCCACAGAAGGATGGGAGAAGCCTGCCCAGGGCTCCCCTTGGTGCTTCACCACCTCTGGGCATGGCAGCTGGGCTTGAATTGCTCACAAGCTGCACAGCAGCTCGAGTGTCACTTGTTTGCTACCCCTGCTCTACAGCAGCCATTGCTTGAGCTAACAGCTGTTAAGAAACATCTTTACTTGTTGCTTAGGTACCGAGGTGACAGATATAACACAGCTGGATGTTTGACCTAAGAAGATGGATAGAAGGATAAAAATAGCTAACAGCAAAAGAAAAGAGTACAAAAAGTCCCATCTCCAATTTTGTAAAAAATGACCAGAATAGTAGTAGAGAAAGACTTCTAGAAATAACCACATGGGTATTAAATTAATGCAAAAAAAGAAACCACGGAAAAGAGATTAAAGGCAGCTTCTTAATTGTTTGAGCGGTAATTCTCCCATCATGGAAAAAGAGTTAATGTCACCTGGATGCCACAAATCATTACTGGTGGTAAGGTACCCAGATACTTCAGTGTGGGGAGTAACGAGTAGGCAGTGGAAAAGAAAGATAAGTATGTAGATAAATGTCATTAACTCCTATTAGTGCGAGGGTTAGAGTTCAAAGGGTCAATCTTCAGTTAGGGCTAGAGGTCTCGGGAACTGTGTCTGGCAACAGAAGCTTGTCTGTAGAAACTCTGAGAGGAGACAAAGGTGGGCAGAAAGAAATACCAGTTTTAAGGCATGTTGTCGCCTTGTGTGAACACAGAGCAGACATGTGCTACTGGTACAGCACAATGCCATGCAGAAATTGATTTAACTTGCTCATTAAAAGTAAGCTCAGGCACTGGAAAATGGTATAGCCATTCTGGTAAAGGACTCTACTTGTGCTAAGCAGCCTGGTTGATCTAAGCAAGCGGAATACTGCTGCAAGACACAGACTGGTGGCTTGCAAGTATACTCCCAAGAAGGATGAAATGAAAGAATCATTAATTAAACTGAAAGTAAGTTTCTTCCTAGTTCCCAAAAGGCACCAGACTTGAGAATCTCCCATTTCTGATGATGTCACAGCACCAAATCTATGGCAGTCATAGGGAATAGGTCTTTGGACTTGAACTCTCAACAGATCAATAGTGTGGCAAGCAGATCAGTCCATACTGGCATCACCCATGGAAGAATGCAAAGGCGATGGGTTCTGCATCTGAAGACCCCCTGTGCCCAGACCCAGGAAAACACACAGAGCAGTGAGATGGAGGAAAAAGAGCACAAGGGGATAAGAATGATGTGCCCCAAAGGGAAACAAAGATTAGGGGAGAGACACACCTTCCTCGGGAGAGATCCCATCAGAAAGAAATAACACCCCTGAAATGGAAAATAACTGCCTCTCTGCAGTGCTGAAGGCAACCTGAATGGACAGCCAAATCTTATCCCCAAGGCTATTTTCAACCCTGTGGGCTACCGTACAAGCTCCACAAGCATTAAGAAAGGACTGGGACTTTTTGCTGTGGATCTCCTCAAGCGAAGGACTCAGACAAGGAAGGAACAGGAAGCCCAAGAGGAAGAGGAAGTTTACAGTTGTCCTCAGAAAAGTGAATGTGGCCTTTTCTTTCACAGCTTCCGTATCCCTTAAGAAAGCATAACAGCTTATATACAAGTCTGCACAGGATCCTTTGGGAGTCGGAACCTCAAGCCTGACAACTCATTGGCATAGTGTGAATCTAAAGTAATTGCATTGTTTGCGCTGGGAATACTCCAGATATACTTGGCACAACTGAGAAGTAGACTCCAAATTCTCCCACTGTAGGATCTACAAATCCTCTGCTCTTTCATATCCCTCAGATCTGCTTTTTTCTTTTCTCCTATGCCCTCTTTCTTTCTGTTGCCCTGATCCCAGAAAAAAAACATTTGAGTTTCTGCCTTCAGTTTATCACTGTGTAATGAAATCCTTGTAGCCTCCAAACATGCCTTGCAGTTAAGGGGTTCTCTGGAGCAGACAATGAAGTAAGGGTCCCTTGGGTGTAAAGTACAACTTATCTGCAGGCAGCTGTTTGGGCTGCAGGGTTAAGCCATTTTAATTACCTGTAAGCAGAGCACCAGCCAAAGAATGGTCAACGTGTAAAGCAAGCCCTGCTGTCCCAGTGGGGCTGGGATGTCTCAGGAAGGCTGCCTGCTGATCTTCTGCTAGATTAAATTCTTCTGTGAGAGCTGGCCTGCAGTTTTATGGCAACGGGGGTAACTTCTTTCCTGCGCCCTGGAGTCCATTATTTGGTTTGGGGCAATGCCTGTGATTCCAGAGCAGTGCAACTGCAAACCTCCCATCTGGATTACAACATGCCCTGCAAAATCCCAGGAACCGTGACTTCAGCAGCGTTTGAAGCTGTTGGTTTTCCATTCCTATCGTTGCAGAGAGGCAGATCCCACTTTCTCAGGGCCCCAGAGCTTCAGGAGATCAGTGTGTCTTCCAGGATTTTTCACCCCTAGAAACAGTCTGTGTCAAAGGCAGTGGACCTAGGGTTTAGCACGGTAACTCCACAAAACTGATACATAGCTTGTTAAGAGAGTGGAGTTTTTTTCTTTCCAAAGTAAAGACAGATTAATCAGAAAAAAGGAAAAAATTTTAAAAAGCCACATCCAAAACTTCCCAACCTGTTTTCTATTTGTTGTTTTCTTGAAGTTCAAAGGATTCTGATCACCTTTATGCCTCCTGGCTGCCTCTGCAGTCTCAGTTCAGGTTGGCACCCGCTGTGGAAGTTTTTGAACAGCTGTTCTCATACAGACTGTCCTCAAGTAAACTGGTGCCAGGCCAAACACCCTCACCACGGCTCAGCCTCGGACTAAACGGGAATGTGGGACTAAGCTGTGCAAGGGGACTTGCTCTGTCATGATCCTGTCTCACCCACTCAGCAGGTTGCTTGCACCTCTGGGCTCCATCTGCGTATCTCAGTCCATCTGTCCTCAGCCTCCCTAGCCCTACCCAACTCCCAATAGCTCCCCATGGCTTCTAGTCCCCTCATACACCTGTCCATCTTCCTCACATGCCTGGGGCATACCCATGTGAAAGAAAATGGTGTTTGGGTGTGTTTATATGTGGGCAGAAGGAAGGGAAGGAATGGATCTTTCCCAAGAGACTAAGATGAGAGTCAGTGCTGAACGGCAGCTCTTCCCAACGCAGGGATGGCCATTTGCCTGCCAGCTGGGTCACCCCGGCCCTGTGTGAAGTCACCTGAGGCTATGGCAGCATTCCTCATGAGGAGTTTTAACAGCCTGTATGTGGCATGTTGCTTGGCAAGCTGTGCTGTGCCTCTATTGAAACTCCTGCACATGCCTAACTCCCCTCTCTGCTCTTCCCCTGCCTCCTTCCCAAGCACTCTGCTGATCCAGGGAATCCACTGATGTTCCCCAGAGTGAACCTGTCCCCTCCCAGCTGGCAATGGCTCTGCTGCACAGACCTCACATGGAGCTGCTCTGCTGAGGACAGTGTGCCTTCTTGGCTCCCTGCCTCCTCCCCTTCTCCCTCTGTGTTTGCAGGTACTAGGAAAGTCACAGCTTGGTCCTGTGGGACTTGGGGTCTCCAGTGTGATCCCTCTTCCCTTGCCCTGCCATGTGGGAAGCTGCACCCTGACCTCTTCGAGCTCTGACTTGCTTTTCCAAATTTGCCTGGTTATGGGTAAGACATGCTGGGGCCTGCCGCCTCCTCCCTGTCCCTTTGAACACAGACACGTAGGCAGTGAAGCACACTGAATGCAGCTGCACACCGCAGGATCCAGCCCTCAGACTTTTGTGTGGAAAAACCACAAATCCATGAGTCACCTGGATTCAGCAGAAACAGGGCGTGCAAACGTTCCTGTTCTCTTCCCTTTCTCAGTGGGACAGAAGTGCTCCCAAGACACCATACCTCCCTCCTCCCTCCTCCATAACGGGCATAAGCTCCTGGGGGGGACAGACTTCTGCCTGCTAGAGTGTGCCGGGCTTTGGGAGCAGGATCTTGGACCCAGACCTCAGGACGGGCAAAGGGGAAGCCTTCATGCAACCTGGCGTTCCCGTGGTGAGAAAGGGGAAGGAGAGAAAGGACAGGGATGTCTGGTGCCACGGCAGGTAACTACAGCAGGCGGCTCCCTGTGGAGCAAGCCGCAAGTCATGGAGGCCTGGCATGCTTCAGCCTTGACTCCGCAGTGAAGCAGCCTGCCTCAGCTGAAGGATTCTCCATGCTCAGCACGGACCCCCTCCCTTTTCCCCTTTCTCAAGGGCCCTCTCTCCTCCTCATCCCCATCATCATCCCATTCAGGTGCTCTCCTCCTTCCACCAGCTCTGCTGGTGCCTCCCCAAGGGTAAGGGATGAGGGTGAATTGGGTGTGGGAAAGTTCCTGCCCAGCACTGGAGGTACCATCTGACAAGCGGGGTACAGGGCACGGTGTGTGTAGAAAGGACATTTCAGGGAAGAGGAAATACACGCTGTATTACATGCACACACGCAATCTTTCAGGGCTCAGCACAAATGCTTCGCAACTTCTGCAGTCCAGCTAGAAATCCCCCACAAAGGCCACTTCCTCGGCCAAAGAGACAATAGAGATCTAACATAAACAACCTAGTATGGTTAGCACACGGGTAACTTGCCTGCCCCCACCGCTCTCTGTCTTCCCTCCCCAGTGGAGCTGAGGCTGGCGTGACATAATGTATAATTAGGTTAATGAGCTAAGCATGGATTTTAATTGGGATTCCCTGATTTACTGATCTATCTCCTCCTTTTGTTTTACTGTTGGTGTAGAATCCTAAAAGCTGCCCTTGCTAAAGGCTCTGGTATCAGAAAGGTCTTACGGATATTTGATTGTATTTAATCATCAAGGTAATTAATGATCCTTGAGCAAAATGGAGATTGCATCTAGAGTAGTTCCAGTCTTGCCCTTCAGCATCTGTTGTGTCTGGGCAGAGGCATTCTGCAGACACGTAGGAAGGAGGTTGAAACAGAGAAAGACAAAAGGACAGTAGAGAGAGGAGAGGGATGGAAAGAGGAAGGGTTGGGGGGGGGGAAACCAACATTTAAAATGGAGAAGGAGCTGAACAGAAGAGAGGGAAGTGGGGAAAGGGAAACAATGCTATTCCTTCTCATCACATGTGAGCACTGCCCTGTCTCATGGCTGATTCATGTGACGGCGGGAAACATCGTCTGTCAGCCACCTGTTCAAGGTGCCCCATGATGCTCCTCTGCCTTCCTTGCAAGCTATCCATCAAATGCCCAGCTATGTATAAAATAGCTTGAAGTTGCACAGAGCTCTCAGCAGGTACAGTGACAAGGCAAGGGGGAGGCTGGCTTCCACCACTGCAGCCTAGACCCCAAAGGCAGAGATCCAGCTGTGTGTGGGCCGCAGGAACTCAGAGGATCTTCCTGGAACCACACAGCCTTGCCTGAGCTACCAGAGCGGTATGCCATCTGGGGTGGCATTCCCCAAGAGGACAGGGGATGACAAGCCATTTAATTCCGCAGCCTGGAGCATTAGCTCGTGGGGGATGGCTGGTCTTCCCTACCCCTCCAAACTGTACACCCTCAACAGACACTCAGTGCTCAGACTCTAGCAAGTTTACTCCCATAAGACAGAATCACCTGCTTCTGCTGTTCCCGTTTTTCCTTCTTTGCTTCCCTCTGGCACCATTTCACACCCCTTTTTGCAGGAAGACATTTGCAAAGTTCAAAACCCTGAGAGGGAACCAGGGAGATGGGGAGCAATGGGTGGCAAGCTGCAACATGTCCCCTCTCTCCCAGGCCACAACCATGCAACTCCCATCCCAGCTGAGGCCTGCAGCCAACCTCTCCATTTCTCCCAGAGCACAAACAAAGCCTGTCCAACCAGAAACTGGGCTGCCTGCTCCAACTTGCTCCAGAAATGCTGCTTTAGTTAGAAACGTCAGCGGGAAAGCAGAAAGGCCATGGAATCAGTCCCCATCGCTTGGGACCTATCAGACAAGGGCCATCATAAACACAGGGATGTGCAAAGCAGGGAGAGGTGTGCGTGTCGGGAGGGGGGGGTCTGTGCTGGCTTGTTGGGGAACGCACTCTGGCTCCCAGCCCTAATGACAAGGGATGGTTTAGTGCAGAAAAACCACTGCACTCCCCTCCTCCAGCCTCAGCAAGGGTGGGCAGGCTAAATGCAGCTGCTCTGGTGCGAGAATCAAGGACAGTTGCAAATACTACATATGAACCAGGGAAGGATCAGTGGAGCCTGGTAGTGGGGTGATAACTGGGACTGCGGGAGTCCTCTGTAGAGGAAAAATCCAGCTGTCACAGCAGGATCCACCAAAAAGGTTTCCTCTCTCATTCCTATTCTGGTAGGCTCTCCATGGTTGAGCACAAGTGAAAGGTCTTGGCGTGGTACTAGAATGAGCCTGCTTTTATACTGTCATTGTAAATTAGCCCTAGCGTGGCTTCAGATGGGACCCAGATAAGCTCTGTCAGTTGTGACTTGCAGAGAGAAATTGTTGGGTTGGGCATGCATTTCAAACTGGGCACAAACTGGGTTCACAGGCTTCCTCAAGCTTGGAGCAGCCTGAAGTCAAGGTTAGGGGTTGGGGGCAGAGTTCCCCTCCAGATACTGAAAGCCCAGTCTTTCCTGGAAACCTTGGGCTCCATTACCATGAGAAAGGGACTCTGCAGAGCCAGTCCTGACTGGGAATCTGCCCCTTCCCACTCTGGCACAAGTCTCCTCACCAGGCAGGCTTCAGCTTGCTTGGGCCATCAACTTGGCAGATCTCATTTCTAGTGGTTTTTTTCTCCTTTATTGCCTACCTATCCGCCCCAGGGCTTGAGAAAAAGCTGCCTCCTTCTTCATAGCATTAGCAAACATGCCAATTTTCCCCACTTGGAATATTTCATATACAGGCCCTTTTCTCTCACGCTTGCTCCCTACCCGCCATTCGGCTATGGCTAACCCA
>NW_009609844.1:33059-36283 GCF_000690535.1 Cariama cristata
TGTCGGCCCTGCACATTCAGGTGCTGGCAGGCGCAGGTGGGCAGGTAGGGTGCCTGTTCCCTCTGCTTTATCCCTCCAGCCAGAGCACAACTGAGCAAACAGGAACGCTAGATGTGAAATATGGGGAGAGGCAGAGCGCCGGGAGCTGCATAGGAAGCGGTGTCACCCAGAAACATGGGACAAGGAGCAAGCCAGCACAAATGCACAGAGAACAGGAGGGTTGGAAGTTACAGGCTGGCTTGCGTCTGTCCACAGCGATCAGCCTTGAAAAGCATAGCACTGCAGTGGGGAGAAAGGAGAGGGCTGGAAGACTGGGGAGGTGATCTGGCTACAGCGGCAGCCTGACACTTGGGTCAGTTGTGCCCCCACAAAAACTCCCCTCCCTGCAGGCAGAGCAGGGTCTTGGTCTCCCTACAAAGGCTGATCTCTACAGACCCTGATCCTGGGAACAGCTAAGCTGATTGCAGCAGCAATGAAGATCTGGATCAATCCTCTCCTCCCTCCCAACACATAAGATCAGGCTGCTTGATTGTGTCACTTATTCCCCTGTAAACAAAGCAGCCAAAAGAGAAACCCAGCCCATAAATGAGAAACCTTCCCAGAGACACAGCTCAGCACAGAGCAGCTGGGCAGAGCAGGAGGAGAGCAGGGCCAGTGCTCCCTGTCCTGACCTCATTTGTGCCGGGGCTGCCTTGGGCTGGAGCGCAGGAGGAGGCACGGCACCTTCCTCTGTACCAACTGCCCTGGTGGCAAAGCCCCCAGGGTGCCTGGTGGGCCTGTCTTGCCCCACAGGACCCGTGCCCTGGTGAAGAACACACGCGGAGAGGACCCCCTTCACAGGAGGCACCTCTCAGCCAAGCAAGGGGGTGATATGGCAGATGCAGGGGGAGCTGGCCAACTCTGTTATCACAGGCATGCTACCCTCACAGGTAGGCTTCCCCTTTTGCTCTGGACAGAATGCAAATAGCGCATTGTTCCCACTGGCCATGTCCAGCTCATCCCTGCACCCTCACAAACCAAGAGTTGCCCTCCCCAGGGGAGCTCCTCCAGCAGGTCCTAGGGTCCTGCTCCCACAGCCTGCTCTGCCCTCCTGCTTCCCAGCCTGGCAAAGGAGGGAAGAGTGGCTTCTGCCGTAACAGCTGTGCCTCAGCCTCTTTCTAGGGTGCCCTCCCACGAGTGCCCTCCCTCTCCTTCTGTCCCTCAAGGCAGGCCACCCACGGGGCCCTTACCCACAGCTCAGGAGGAGAACATAGCCAGCATTTCAGCCGTTCTGCTTCAGGGCAGGAGCTGGTCATGGCTTGCCACGTCAGGGAGGAACTGCCTCTTCAAGGCACATTACTTACTGTCCATTCTTTCCTACTGCTAATACCAACCACCTTCTCTTGGTTGAAATGCAGGATCTAGGTCCAAAGTCAGTACCTGCAGAAGTGGGGCTCAAATCTTGCTGCCTGCTAGCAACTGGGTTGTTTTATATCCCATGAAGGAGAGACTTCAAAAAGCTCCTACAGCTCACATCATCCTGTTGGGTTGCAGACTGCTGTGCAGGGTGGCTTGGCGAGTAACCCCCACTGACAGCCATAGCTGCGATCACACACACAGGCATTTAAAATTGTCCCACTGTCACCAGACCACTGCCTTCTGCAAACAGATGTCTGCAATGAAGGAGATGCTGGGTAACACGAGCATCCGCAGAGCCAGGAGATCCTGATGCAAAAGGAGGAGGTGCTGGGCTCCTCTGTTTGCTAACTTCAACCTGTGTTGCAGCTTAGCTGTGATGTACCAAGAAGCAGAGCTCCAGCTCCCCTCCAGCTCTTTCTGGGAGCCAGGGCTGGCCTTCCAGAGGCAGGGTCCTGAGCTTCAGCGCACACTCAGCCAGGGCTGTATTGCACCAAGGAAAGCCCGAGGCGCTCTTTGGAGCCTCTCAGTGTAGCTGTGATGCCAGGGCCTGCTGGCAGCATCCATGCCTTCCTCTGGGGGATGGCGTGCGGGGGAGGCAAGCTGTGCTGGAACTGCTTGCCTTGGGGTCCCTGCCAGCACGGTGATTTCCCTCGCGTGTGTCAAGGGCAGCCGACAAAGAGCTGGCTGCGAAGCTCCCCCTCTGTCTCTCAGCTCTGCCTTCCTGGGAGGAAGAGGAAGGAGAGCGGCAGGCTCAGAAACAAATGCACCTGACTTAGACTTTCTCTTTCTTTCCCTTTTCTCCTACCCTTCATACTGTCTGTTGCTCTGCCCTTCTGGCACCTCTGCACACAACAACGTTGTTGTTCTCTGCCAGAAAAAGCAACCTGACAAATTTAGAGCAGGAAAACTCAGCAATGGCCTATAGGGAGCCAGGTGTGCGGGAAGGGGAGAGCTGAGGAGGCTCACTTGACCCCATCTCGCTGCAGAAACTTCTCCCTGCCAGCCCCACCTCAAAACATCTGCACTCAATAAACACGAATGCAAAGACATCCAGCAACTGGAAGCACGACAGCAGTTTCTAGCCACAACTCAGCAAAGAGCCCACGCTGTCCTTGTTTGCTACTGCCTGCCGAGGAAGGATGAGGCCCAAGTATGCAGTACGCAAAGAGCTTGTCCGAAAACTGATCTCGATCCACTGCCTTGATTTTTTACAAAAAGGTAGAAATAGAGCAAAAGATCTTGAGGGATGCAGAGAAGTCACTGAGCCAATACACAGCCTACGAAACCTCACCAAGACATTGTGAAACCTTTGCACTGTTGTTCAAATAGATTTTAAATCTATGTAGTCGCAGGCCTTCATACACTGAAGGTGATGAAGAATAAAATGAACCAAGAATTTTTCAATGCACACATTGAGGACAAATGGCCTTTTCACTGATAATGCCAGAGGATAAAGCCAGGGGATTCATCAGCATGTTTTGGCATCCCGTGGGACTGCAGGATTCTGCCCATACTAGTGTAAAGTAACACATTAACAGGAGCAGAAGTGCAAGGAGGAGTGCGAGGCCTCCCAGCAGCTGAACGTACCACATAAGCTATTGCCAGATGCACCCAGGAGACTTCAGGTTTCAGAGTCAACCCCTCCTTTAGATGAATGGAGAGTAACTCTTGCAGCGCAGACACCAGTTTGCAGCCAGGTCACTTGGCTTGGATTGTCCTCTACGGCAGTAGTGCTTCTGTCCCAGAGGAAGCACTGTACTGGGAATTACCCCCAGTGAGTACAAGCAGCTGAAAGGGAGGCGATGGCTTAGCTTCTGTCCAGTCAT
>NW_009609844.1:36314-38184 GCF_000690535.1 Cariama cristata
TCCTCAGCTTTCCGTGCACACCCAGCCTGAGCGCTGGGATGGCACCATGCCGGGATGCCACTGTGCCCTGTCTGCCTAGGCTGTGTGTTTTGCTCTTCATTCCCCTCAGGAGGCTCTTCTCAGCCTCGCTGTCACAGTAATGCGACTCTTGGGAACGAGTCACTGGCATCTGGGAACCCAGGAAAGGAGATGAATCTTGGAAACACAGTAATTAGTTCCGTCATATTAATAAATTAATAAAACTCTCATTCATTCTCCAGATTTAATTTCCATCCCTGTGTTTTCTCTTCCTGTCATACAAACACACTACTAAAAAATGTTGGAAGGCAGAAGGAGCAATTGAGAGAAGCAGGGAAGGGGAGAAGGAAGCTCCAAGAAAGGGGCCATCTTCCACTCTGTAAAGCTGTTTAGCATCTCCAGAAAATGATGCCAGGCTACTGAAATGGCTCCTAAAGTTGCAGTGACAGAAAGGTGAGAGGACTAGAAACTCTGCCTGCGCAACAAGCAGCCCCCCTCGTGGAAAAACACAGCTCACGCCACACAGTGCAAACATCATCTTAGCCGGCTGCCTGCACTAACTGCGGAGTCAACGAAGAGAAATTTCTACCGCATAATTCACCCAGCGTGCATAAGAAATCTACCTTGGGCTGGATAAATCTTAGCCTGAAACTGCCTATTTATTTCCTTGAACATGAAGGAGTCTGGAGGATTAGCTCCATACTCCCATTTGATGTCAAAGCAGGGTCTAGCAGGAACCTATCCCCAGTGAAATCACGCCTTTCTCACTGAGCTGGACTAGAGAAAGGCCTCTGCTCATTCAGCAACTTACCCAACAACTGCTCAAAGCCCTTGTTCAGGAGACCTTGGCCTACGTTTTCTAAAGGGGCTGCCTAGCTGGAGACCCCATTTCACGAGAGCTTGTTCCAGAAATGACCTATGAAATGCTGGCCTCCTTATCGGGTCTTAACCTGGACAGCCCAAATCACAAGCCACGAGGGGAACATCAGCAGAACCTATCTCCTCCTCCAGAGCCTCCTCGGCAGTACCGGTTCTTGCCCAAATTTCTCACCAAAGTACTTGTCTTTTTTTCTTCTCCCTTTGCGAACTACCCCTCTGTGAAAACTGACACTGCCTGTGGATCAGATTTCTGACTCATCACTTAAAGATGATGCATTTTGGCCCAATGCTCAATCCAGCCTTTGTAAAACGATGCTTGGCCTCTTCTCTCTCCCACCCCTCC
Organism: Cariama cristata; assembly: GCF_000690535.1. Taxonomy (NCBI): domain Eukaryota; kingdom Metazoa; phylum Chordata; class Aves; order Cariamiformes; family Cariamidae; genus Cariama; species Cariama cristata. The sequence goes on from NW_009609844.1 coordinate 37,555, forward strand.
TGCCCGCCTGTGAGACAGAGGCAGTCATAACCCCGATGTATTTGTTGCAGGACAGTCTGATGCTGCAAGGACCTGTCCGTGTTTCCCATCTCAGCAGAGAGAGAGGCTCAAGAGACCGTCCATTTAGCAGTAATAGGAAGGGGAGGAAACGTAAGATTCTACTGTGGGCCATCAGGTCTTTTCCATTAGGAAGGCACACACCCCATCTTACATCCCCTGAATGAGCCTGTACTTCCCTACCTTGCTGGCAATTTCTTGCTGGCAAAAACACAGGCAGAAGCATAAGAGGCTTCTTGCCAAAAAATACCTGGTCACACCAGGAATAACAGCAGGGATATTACAGGAGTGCCATCTATAATAACCAAACTCTCCCGCTCAAAGCGTTCCTCTCCTGTGCACCCGAGACAGCAAGATGTTCACTGGGGCAGAGGCAGGGCTGAGCCCAAGTTTTCTCTCTTCGTCGCTTTGGGGAACCAGAGGGAAAAAAACCCCAAGGATGGCCGTAACCGATGGCCACATTCCGGCCGCACAAGGTAAAAAAAAAAAACCAAGAACAAAAGCCAGCAGCCCTTCCCAGCCCCCCTCCCCGCCCCCGGCAGATGTCTGCTGCCTAATCCGCCCGGGTAGCCC
>NW_009609845.1:0-17096 GCF_000690535.1 Cariama cristata
CAGCAACACACATGCCGGCACACTGCCTCTTGTCGCCGCCTTCTGGGCTACAGCTTGTCTCGCTAGCTGAGGAGTGGGAAGGCGAAGTGTCAGATAGCGCCCTTTGGGCTGGAGGAAGGGGCTTCTGCATCGAGGAGAGCTTTTAGAGGGCTGCGAGGGCGCTAATTTAGGTACGAGCTTTGCTTGGCTCCTCTTTTTGAGTGTTAGTGAGGCTCAGCCTTCCCAGGGACGGGCTTAGAAAGAAGGAAGTGCTTATAAAGATGATCCAGAGGAAACAAGGTGTAATGTCCAGGTATTTGTCAGGACTCTTTCAACCTGCCCGGTCTGGTTGCACAAGCTAAAGCCCAAAAGCCTGGGGCTTGTCCTGAAAAAACTAGAAACTGGTATTCAGAAGATTAGAAAGTGTTCTCGGCTCAGGCAGTGAGAAAGCCTACCCACTGTCACTGAATACAGAATATATCTGGGTTTTGACTGTTGAGGCTACAGGGGATAAAATATTTGTCTTTGTTAGAGTTTATGGATAATGAATTGCTCTAGCAATGTGTGGTCTATATTGAGTTTATACTTCGTGCAGTAAAGCTGCCTTGGTTAAAAGGAGAAGATATATTTATTACAGAGTATCAACCAGTCTATAAATACTCTGGCTCTATTTTATTGCATTTTATGTAAATACTTATATTTTTCCATCTTTCTTTCTCCAAAATGTTTTTTGCATTGCCTAGAATGACAAAAGTGGATATCAAGAATTACCTTGAAAAAATATACAATGTGCCGGTAGCTGCTGTGAGGACCAGGATACAGTATGGTAAGTGCAGTTGAGTAATCCAAAGGGAAGAGTACAGCATCCCTGTGCAGCCAGATTAGACTTTTCCTCTGAATGAGTCCATTAGATTTCAACAAACTTTGTTTCTAGGTGCATAGCTGGTGACGTCTGTCAGCTCAGTTGTTTATTTGTCCCTTCAGATGAATATGCATCACTTCATAGTTGGATGCTTTGATTAGAATATGACATAAGTTTAGTTTTAAAAAGAAAACTCTGAATTTAAAAAGCCTTATCATCTTGATAGTTACCCAGCTTGTGCTATATGCTTTTGTAGTTGTTGCTATTTCTTCTTGAAGACAGTGGGTGTCTCACTTCAGAAGGAACTGCTTCATATGTTTAGTAAAATTAATAATTAAACTTAATTTCAGCAGTAGCCTTTTTTAAAAAAAAATGTGAATTGAGATTACCTGGCATGCACACAGAGGACATGTTATAGTCTAACAAAAGGCAAAGTTTGTAGAGCAAGGAAAAATATTCTATTAGTCCAGTTGATAATGGCAGTGAAACATCTTGACAAACTTTCAATTTTCCATCACCTGTTGTTACCACATTTCTGCTACAGACTTGTATGTTTCCACTCATGGTGTTTCTCCCTTGTGCCACTGCTACAAAAAAACCCCAAACAAACACCAAAAAACAACATAAAACCAACCTAAGAGAAAAAGAAGAAACATTCCTAGTTTAAGTTATACTGAACTCTTACTTGGAGTGGAGGGACCCATCTCTAACTGAAATAAGCTAGATTTACATAATGTCACCTTTACATATGAGTGCGTCCTTCCCCAGAGCTTCTCTGACTGGAGTGTGGATGCAGTGCAAAGTCTGGGGTATCGTTTTCATGTTATTTACCTTTTTGATCACCAGCCAGTGCATTAATCAAATGGAGAGTGTCTTGTTGGTTAGGACATCTTTGACAGCTGAGTTTTTCTTTTTTCATGCAGTGACGCTAGCAAAGGAATTGATTGATGTGTTTATGATGGTAAGAGGAGGGATGAGTTTGAAAAACAGATAGGAAAAAGCTGTAATGGTGAAAAATGGTGAATGAAAGAAATAAGGGTGTGAAACTCAGAACATAAAAAAGAAGAAAAAGAAAACCAAAGATCGTCTGTAATATGTGAAAAGCAGAATTAAATAAAGTCTTAAATACCAAACACATGCAGTTCCAAACAGCGCTGAAAAATGTTCATGCTTGTCCTTCTAACCATTTTGTCCCCCACTGCTAATGGAAGTGACGGTAGAATGTATATATTCAGGGATAAAAGACGAAAAGGGGTTAGAATGTCTAAAAATTTGAGAGCTTTAATGTCTGCCTAACATGCAGGGAATAAATTGAAATTCCCACTCAGTTGTGACGAGCATACTTGCGGAAGGGTGAGGTGCTTTGGTATTTTGGTTGTGGAGTGTAATTTGCTGGTGTATAAACAGTACATCCAGCTCATTAGCTGGGTAGTAGAAATAGACAAGTTTGAAGCTGTTTAGTGGTCATTTCCTCCTTGTCTTCCTGAAGATGTTGATGTTGGGAGGACAGTTTTGTCATTCCTGGCCCCCTGCTCAGGAGACTTATCTCCTTGCTTCTTTGCAAACTTTGTGTGTGACATGAAGGCACAATGGCTGTCAGCAGCCTGAGTCTGGTGACGCCTCAATTCCTTACTTGTAAAAGACGGGAGTAATGTCTACCAATTTCAGTACGTTTTAGTAATTGTGATGCTGTGCTGGTACTGAAGAAAGAGTATTCCTCTTAATAAGTCAGAACTAGTGAAGTCCCCCCTTCAGCTTGGCCTTGCTTTGGGGAACTTGAAAGTCCTGGGAAATAAAAGGTGGGACTCTCTTCATTTCTGCAGGTGCAAACAACAAGAGGAATCACAAGAATCAGAGAGTGAAGAAGCCAGATTACAAGGTGGCCTATGTACAGCTGGTGAGTTAACATGGGTGCTTGTGGGGAAAGAGGAGGGGACAGTTAACCAGCCAAGCTAGAAGTAATGTTCAGTGAATTTTCTGGTTGGCTGAATATTTCTGCCAATTGGCTAATAATGACATTTTATTTAACATGTTCTAGAAAATATAGAGAGATTTAAATGACTTGGTCAAAAAATTAAATTCAAACAAATGATTAGTTTTCAAATCCCGTATTTGTTTGAGGTCTTAATGTAAGTTATGGTCTGATATCATATGGTGATGCTTTGCCAGTGAGTTTCGTGCTGACCCTGTACTCTGTGTGCTGGAAGGCTCACGACTTGTGTGGTTGGTTGCTGAAATGTCCAGTAAGTGAAAGAATATATTGTAAGGGTAGGGAACTTCTTATTAAAGCTTTTTGGATTTCGGAGAACACTAAGGCATATTCCTTGGAGAGCTTTTAGTCATGTCTAACAAGCGTGCTTTGTGGCTAAGCCGGGTTCTGAAACGTATGTTGGTTGCCCAGTGGAAAAGGAGCTTCATGTTCTCATGCGTTTCTTTCATAACAGGAGCATATTATAGTTTAGACTTCTCTTGGGCTTACCTGTCTCTATGTAAAAAAGAAATGCACCCAGTGACAGAAAACCCCTTCACATACCCAAATGACATGAAAGGAATGCTATTTATGGTTGTAAAACCATAAGCTCAAAATTGCTGTTGGCAAGGCAACCTCAGTGTTACTGCATCCTGGGACAAGGATTCAGTGTGGGGGGAACACTGTGTGATCTTAAAGACTGCGTAAGACTTCACATGGACTTGGGGTCAAACTAAAGAGGCACAGACAATGGGAAACCTGGTGGGATTTTTAGATTTTCAAAGTTTAAATGTGCTTAGAAGTTTTTTCTCTAAGCCCCTTCTTGGAAGGGGAGTAGAAAGAAAAGTGAGGAGAGTGTGTTTTTTCTAGACAGCATTTAGGCTTAAAAGAACAGTATAAAGTACAATTTTAATAGAAAGTAACAGAGTTGTATTTAGATGATTTACTGTGCTGAAGTTAAAGGCAGCCTCATCTCCATGGGGATTTTGCATTACGATGGCTGAAAAGTATGTTCCTTTTTCAAGGAAGAATCTCTGTTTTGGTGAGCAAATTCTCCCTCCTGGATTGTCTGTGCTAGGTTTTTGTCTGCGAGAGATCAGGTATGACCGATTCATGAAGAGCACAGCTGAGGAATTGAGTACCAAGGAGTGATGTATTTTACAAGTTGCTTTCTCTGAATGTTGTTCCTTAGTAGGTAATTGCAGGCACTTTCCATTGTCAGAGTCTCTTGCTAGTGACTTCTTTACTTTTAGAAACTTATTTCCCAAGATTGAAGCAGACATGGATCTTTAGCGAACTGTGGCTTAGTTCTCAAATTTTGTTTCACTATTTTTAATGTGGTCTTGTTTCTTTTGTCTGCTGAGTTGAGAAGGAGGTAGTCTGCAACCCATGGATACTCAGGGGGAAGGAGCGGGAAGCAAAATGCTGCTGCTCTGTTGAGCAAGCCAGTCATTAAAGGCAGTGCCTTTGTGCATTTATTTCACATCAAACCTCTGAACCTAGAATAGTTGCTGTGACCTTAAGGGTAGCTCCACGGTGGGGTGGAGAATTACCCAAACTAGCTTGGTATTGGAGGCAGTCCCACAGCAGTAACTCGGATCGTTCGTCCAGCCCCTCATTTTGTCTGCTGGGCAGTGCACAGAGCCCTGTGGTACTGTGGCTGAGGACTACTCTCGGTACATGAGACAGCAAATGTCCCTTACTGCGTTGCCTTATACTATAGTATCATCATGAGTTTTTAAAAAATGCCATATTTTCCGTCTGTCCCATGAAGGGGATCAGGGGACCACCTTTTTGGTGTTGTATTTCACATCAAGTGAGGGAATCCTGACCGTTTACTAAACTCTTGTCAGTGACACTTGGTCTGTGCAGTTTCCCCTCGCCTCATTCCTGGTCTGTCTGCTCTCTTTTTTCTATTGTTGTTGGTGTCTGTTAATTTCTTTAACATTTAGGTTTGTCTTTTTTTGCTTTCTTTCTCTTTTTCCTTTTGTTCTTTGCTTTTCATCACTAGCTCTGATGTTTCAGACAATGAGCTCCCAGTTCTGTGTTCACACCAGCTTTAAACAGTGGGTGAGGCCAGAAACCCAATATCATTTCTGGAACTGAAGGTTTTGTCTTCATTCTCATTCATGATGTGATTCAGGCCGTAACAGGCCCCATGCAGACCATTGTTAATATCTGCCTAATTTGAGGAAGTCTTTGGTAACCACTGTAAAATCCTTATTTTCATGAGAATTAGTTTGCATCTGCTGTGAGTCAGAGTAGCGGGGCTTTCCCACCATTTTTACCAGCTGTGTTTTCTCTCATTAATCCAGTTTCAAGTTAAAACTGCTTATGACTGGAAAAAGAAGGATGTGTTTTTGGAATGTCTTGGGTTGATCTTTCTCTTCCCCACTAGATGGAAGTATTGCACTTCCCAGCGGGACTTGGTAGCCGCTGTGGTGTGGTTTACCTGAAGGAAATTGGGTATATTCTCATGACCAGTTACGCTTCCCTGCTTCCTAAAACATCACCTTATGTGTCCCAGCACAACATACATATCCATTAGCTTACTGCAAGTGTCTCAGAGGTGGAAGGTGTATGAAGTCATAGTCAACATACCCTTAGGTGTTAGATTAGTGCCCCAGCTGTTCCACATGTAAGAATTGTTGTCCTTTCTTTTCCAAATACTATTTCTTGGAGATTCAGAGCTGTTTACTTTATTCTTAGGCTGTAACTGGACAAATACATGGTCTGTCCAAGCATAATATTTTCACACTAAAAAAATACTTCAAATCATAGAAGGCTGTGTATCAACAATATCTTGCCATTCCAGAGCCTGCCTGCCTTTTTTCCCCTTTTGGAATGTGATGAGAAAGGTTTAAGTTAGAGACTTAGGGCTCTGGGTATCAAATGCTACTTTTTTAATGCAGTTTTATTTTTTTTATTAAAACCAAAGCTATATATCTTTGCATAGTAGAGAAAATGAATGTAATACAGCAGCCTTTCTCCTTACCCCAATACAGTTATAATTATCCTAATGTTTTTAAAAAGAAGAAAAAGCAAGCCAGTGGGAAAGTTTACAGTTGCATCAACATCAGGGAAATTAAAAAACAACAACATCCCCTCCTCCTCCTTCAGTGTTCTCACTGGTTTAGCTCAACAGGTGTTAGCACCCGTGGGAGCACAACTGTAGACAAGCCTCTGGAATCCAGACCTATTTTTAATTAAACCTGTTTTGAGAAATCTAATGGACATGGCTGTAAAAAGGAGTCTGACCTTGTCAACGTTAGGACTAACACCTATTTAGCTGCGTGAATGATGGCACCGGTGGGAACATTTTTGCAAATGCTTTCTCCTCAAACCCTAGTTTACAGTGTCCAGTAGATTCATAGTAATTAACCCATTTGCACATCAGATGTGACAGCAGTTTTCTTTTGACATGTAGTGAATTCAGAGGAAACTTGGATGCTCCGTACACTGTGTCATTCCTGTGTGGGTTTTTGAAATTGCTTTCTGTGCTGTTTTGCCATACATTTTAACGTCAGATGTTACCACTGCAATAGTAGAAGAATTGTTCAAATGCACTGGATTATTAAACTTAGCTGCATTTGCTGCTACTGCTGGACCAAATCCCGTGCTGTTGGGAGTCCAACATTTTTGTAGTTAACGACACTTTAAACATCACTTTTCTCCTAATTCTGAAAGACAGTAGTAAGTGCTTCAGTTATCTAAATAATCAGAAGATCTCACGGTTGTTTACATGATCAGTGTTTGGTGCGTCATTCCTACACAATAATATCTGTGCTGACCTTCCATTCCTAAACTTTTCAAGGGATGCAAAGGTCAGAGAAGTATGAGTGAGTTTGTGCCGGATAATCCTTCCAGCAATTTTCTGACATGAGGCTCAGCAGTGGAAAGGCTAACACTTGACTTCATAGGCCTAATTATGGTCACTTAACCTCTCATTAAAATGAATGGAGGCAATTTGTACCAGTCGATGTGATAACTCCTTCTACAGACTCAGAGAACAAGGTGTGTGTTCACCCTTTCTAACCACAAAGGTTTGAAATCTAAGGGGACAATACATATTTGGTGCTTAGGTCGCTTTGTATCTTGAAGGATGTTAGCATTTAACAAATGAATCCTCATAAGGCCTTGTATATAAATCAGTTTTACATTTGGGTAATGCTGAAGTGACGATTAGAGTTGTGCAGGAGTAGAAGTTTAATAGCGCCCATTTCTGTTGTCTAAACGCTGGACCACACATGTCACTTGTATGTAACCTTAGAATTTGTAGGAAAAAGGGAGGTCTCTGGGAAGACCCTAAATTGAGAATAGCAATGCATGAAATCATCACGTTGCCAGCTTTTTTTAGATGCTTCAGTACAGCCTCTTTGACTTGCTTTGTTTGGTGTTTTTTTTTCTTTTTTTTTTAACATTGCGAGGGCTCACATAGATATAAGAGCGTGTGGTGGTAGAGCTTATCCTGACAAATTCCAGTGCATCACCTCACATTGGTGAAAAAGTTCTTTTGCTGTCAGTGCAGCATCCAGTTCCAAGACAGACTAAATTATCTGAGCAAAACGATTTTTTTGCAAGTGTCTGTCATTTTTTAATAGTATTTTCTTGTAGTACAGCTATGTCAGGTAGGAAGGTGTTCTTATTTTCTCCCCCTTTCTCTGTGCTTCTAAGGTAATTGTGCTGGCAGAAGTTCTAAAGGAGGACTAAGCCCTAGCCTTTTTAGAGCTTATTTCAGCTTGTGTGGATTTCAATAATTCAGTCATTAAAAGGATGACCTTGGTTAAATGGCTTGCAGAAGGTAAAACAGTGAACAAATGCAAGGTTTATGAATAAGCCAAAATTTTCCTTTCTGGTTGAATATGCCAGCATTTGATGTTCTAGCAGTTTGCAAACCAGATAAAACCCTGGTGAACTTGGTAGAAATTTAGTTGTTTGCTTTATTTCAGTTAGGTTTTCAATCTGAGGATGCATTTATTGTATGGTGGTCAAATGGTTGCTGTATAGAAGGGAAAACTTTTACAAAGAAAAAGTGTAAGAAAAGACAGCACTGTGTAAAGGAGTGATGATCCCTCCATTCCTTTGTTTGGCATTTTTTTGGGAAGGTGACGTATGAGCTTGAACCTCTGTAGCCTCTGGCATCGTGTGGAATATGCTCTGAATATAAATATGCCTGGACAGACTCAGAATCCTTTATGTAAGCTGATGCCTTTTGGTATTTTTGAAATTTTGAAATACCCAAGATACAGACTTCTTCTGAAAACTAGCTACTGAGCATGCACAACAACTATTTTTCATACAGCTTTCATCGCTCCAGAGTCTTACAGTGCAGTATTACTGCATAGTATTGTTACTTAAGATTTATCAACCTTCAGTTCTCAGGGTGTAATGCCTTGGCTGTTTCGAAGCATGTCTGGCTGTCAGCCAAAATCAGAATTTCTTCACAAAACAAGAGCTGGAAAGAGCCAACTTGTCTGTGCTGATGTTGATTTATTAAAAGACTCCAGATACAGATTGACATTTTCAGCTCAATATTTGACTTTCACCAGCCTTGAAATGGGAACTGTGAGCACTTTGATAAACAGCTGCAAGGTTTGTCTGGTTTTGCTACAGCCTCTGTGCATATCTGGTTTTGTTTTTCTCCCCTCTTTTAAAAATAATAACTGTTTTGCAATGCTTAGTGAATTACCATGGATGTTGTTAGTATGCTTTAGGGACAGCTTTCCTTCATTCTCCAATAAGGGAAGTGCATTGGTCCTGGAAGCATACCAGAATGGAAGTGCTGCATAACAAGAACAGTCCCTTACTACACTGTTACCAATATAAATAGTTCTCAAATTTTCAGTGTAGGTGGTATGCCTACCATGTTAGCCTGAGTTGTTTTCTGACTTGTTTAACTAAAATGGCTTCCTCTCCAGGGCAGACGAATCCTTAGGATTGGCCCCGTCTGTTCTGTAGGTACCACGGGGCTGAGTGACCCACCCGCAGTGCAGTTAAAACGCAGTAATTTTTTATAATATAAACAAATTCTTTTTCCAAACGCTTCACAGTGCTAAAATTTTGGGCAGCACTTGGCCTCAAGGGTGCTTGCTGCTGATCCTACTACAGGAAGAGTTTCTGTAGGCTACGGCTTTGGGATTGCTCAAGGACATTGATAAGGCCAGTTTCTGTGCCTCAAAATAGAACTATGCTTTAATTGTCATAGGACAGCTATTATAAGCATACCTGTTGGTAATTTAAAGGTACAAAAGAGTTGAAACCCCAGGGTGTACGCCATGGAAAGGAAAACCTTGATTTGTTCCAGTTGATCTTATCCAGGCTAGAATGAAGGAAGGAGCAATGTACACAGCAGCTCCCTTGTTGTTTTTGTAGTATGGTCAGGCTTTTAGGAAACCCCCAAGAAGTATGCACTACAAAAACAACCGGAGCATTGCTGGGTATGAGTTGATATTTCCTAGATTCTAGTCTGGATAAGCTCAACTGGGATAAGTGATATTTTTTCTTTCCAAAGTGCCTGCTTGAGGTTTAAATTCTTTCACACCTGTAAATTACCAGGTCGAGTGTACATGGGTAAGTGAACATAGCACACATTCAGCTGGGTCAGGCACATGGTGACGGGGTTTTTTGGTTTAATTATGTCACATTTCTGATCCCAAAATGTAGTATAGGTAGCTGTGTTGTGGAAGTCTCGCTTCATGTCCTTTGTGGAACCCATTCATAACTGAGCCTCTTGTTTGATTATATTTATTGCACAAATGTAAAGAATGGCTGATCTGAAAAACAACAAAACAGCTGTTTTCATCTGAAGCAATTAAATGCTTTTGTTGAGATTTCTATATGCGGTATCCTGCGAAAGAAGTTAATGTATGGTAACGTTTGTAAGTACTTTGGAGAGTAATTTTAGAGTTATGAGCTATCAGTTCGGAGTTTTATTATGCAAAGTCTCATACAGAATGGAAGGGCTGATATTGTTGAGTTTAATGAAGTTGTGCTTAGTGCAAACACCGCTAGAAAGTAAGTAGGTAATGTTAATAGGATAGAACATTTCCACAGAATAATGGTTTCCTGCTGTTAGATGAAAACCAGAGACCAAGCAAATGTTTATTTTCCAAGTGGGAGACATAGATCTGATGATGATGTTTCACTAAAATGACTTGTCTGTTAGGCAGAATGACTGATGCAGATGTAATCACTTTAATCTCATTAGTGATGTATTAGGCAGATTGTTCCCACTGTAATTGTTTTACACTATAGTCTTTATTCCTCTTGATAAGAGACCTCTGATATCTGTTATTCTGTATTCCCACATTACACCCTACAATAACAGCTGCTAGGACTGTTCCCTCTTATCCTTAGCTGAGATCTAAACAACTATAACCACTACTCATATCCTGAGTGTTAACATAATGAATGCCTGCTCCACCATGTATTTCCCTGGTGGTGTTACTTTAACAAAATCACTTATTTTGCTCATCTTGCTTTTACTGTATGACTCATACAACATCTCTGAGCTGGTTCAAAGTCTTTGAAGAGGTGTCCATCTCCTGGCCATTCATCTGTGAGAAAGAGATGTCAGTGTCTTAATTAGCACATGAAAGAGGAGAGACTGAAGGTTAGCTTTTTTTGGGGGGGGGGGGGTAGGGATATATGTGTGTCTTGGGGAGAGGGGTGGATATAGATCTTGGGAGGATATAGATCTTGGGAGGCTGAGGTACCATTTTGCACTAACTGTGACTTCAGGGTGGTCTTTCATTGTAAGTATGTTCATAGTTACTGCAGAAAGGCTGGAATGTCTCTGACCATTTGTTTTCTCTTTAGGGCCAAGGACAAACCTTTCAGTTTCCCAACCTATTTCCAAAGAAAGAACAAGACGCAGAAACTCGCTCTTTTGATGACTTCAAGGATAAATATATGGAGAGAGAGAAGCAGAGGCAGAAAGGTGACCCCAGACGAGGTGGAGTCCCCGATTGGTTTGGACTTTGACGCAACAAGCCAGCTGCCTTTCTTTAGGCTCAGAGGGATTTTGATCAGCAGAAAAAAAAAATTCTTGTAATGACTGAATGTTTATTCTTGAGCAGCCCTTGCTAGCATATCTTTTTCCCTGGCTGTTTGTGCACGACTACAACAAAATAGCCCTAAAGAAATAAAAAGATAAAATAAATCAGACTACGTCAGGTCTTTCCTGTGAACTTGTGGACTATTTCTAAAATGTGGAATTGCTTGTTGTTGTTCCTGACTACGAGGGTGTCGTTGTGCTTACCTTCGTCCTGCTTCTACGAGTTGTTTTGAGTACAAGTAGGAGGCATTTCATTTCCCAGGATAAGTGTAGTTTGCATTAAATAGAATGTGTAAGAGTCAGATAGGTCAGTCAGAGGTGGACGTGAAGGTGTAGATAACTGGACTATAGGCTCAGGACATAGGATTCCCTTATTGTAAGTTATTGTGTCCTACTATCCTGTACATTGCCTTCCTTGCAAAGTTGACCCCTCCTTTCCTGGAGACGTGCACATGATCTGATTGCACTCCTTTAATGGTTGTGTGGCATTTTGGAGACAGGGTTTGTAGGATAGGCGTGTGACCGGGCACGTGTGCGTTTGATTCCCAGAAGCCTCAAGGAACAGGCAAAGGTGATGCACAGTCTCTGCTTGCTGTTGTGCAGTGCAGGTAGTTGCCTTCTGTGGCCAGCCTGCCCTAGGAATGTTTACTGACATGGTTGTGCAAGTATTCCTTCCCCAGTCTGCAGCTACCTTGCAGTGCTGGCAAGAGTCCTGTGTGGACACAGTCATATTGGCATAGAAATGCTTCTGCCAGTGTAGGCTGTTTTGTGCTCAGGACTAATAAAAAGACTCTTTTTACTTTTTCTGGTACAACTCCCTCTGCTTCCAAGTTGCTGATGCCAGGGCAGCGGTAGAACTTTTCTAGGCCTTCAGGGCTGCCACGTTCAGGTTTTTCATTTCTTGGCTCTGTGGCTGTTTCTCCTTGCTCTGATGAGGATATTTCCTCTTTTCCTTTGTCAAGTAATGTGCTCTGCTGTTCTGTCAGGAACAGCGAGGGAAAAGGAGGGCTGGGAAGGACTTCACCACAGATAGAGAAGGATATGTTTCTGCAGGCCATTGGCTATAACACCAGCACATGCAGGGTTAAACGTATGGCTAATGTTTTCCCAGCTTTTGAATTCTGCCACTTGGAGCAATTGGCAGGGTAGTGAATGAGCCCATGCCTTGAACGCTTCTACCTGGGTGCTCTCCTTTATTGTTCTGTGCCTGAACTTCTTGTTTGGACAGCTAGCAAGATGTTTACAAGGAAACAGCTGTTCCCCAGAGAGGCAATCCAAGTAGGATTTTACGCACCCCCTTCTGTTCATTAGTCACCTCTTTCCCCCTGCTACTTCCCTTCTGCACGACAGTCCATCTCCTTCTGTGGTTTGTTGCTTACAATCTCAGTGATTCTCCCACCCCCCTCTTTGTCCAGTTTCCAAGGGGGATCATGCATGATGATCTAAGTTAGCCGGTGCTTAAACAGAGAGATGCTCTCAGAGAGAAGGGAGATAAGGGAGGATTTGCTACTCCCAGCCTGCCAGCAGAGTTACAATAGTAGATGTGGAAAAATACTGAGTTCAGTGAAAACAGTTCGTATGTTTGACATATCTGCAAAGCCAACACTTCCAGAGTTTTGTAGTGACATATGAAACTCCAGGTTAAATCAGGAGTTGGCTTGCGGTTTTAACATAGGATGACTGAATTTGTCTAGATGCGAGGGTCTCTCTTCTGCTGTATACAGCCTCTGCCTTCCCTGCTCCATTTTTTTAAAATCTATATTTTTTGAAGGGGCTATTTCTCAAACTCCCAGCTCAGTGTGGAGCTGATCCATATTGGGGCTGAGGCTTTGTTCCTACAATATAATATTATGGAGTTTGCTATTTTGTCTTCACTTTCCTTTGTAGTCACCTCCAATATAGGTAACTCCATCTTCTTCACCCTGGTGAGGATAAAATGGAAAGAATTCATCTAATACTGCCATATATCTTCCTAACTGGTTGGTCAGCCTTGAGCAAGGAAACAGTCAGGTATGGATAGTTCTGGATAAATGAGGCTGTATTCCATGTGTTAGGTGTAACAGCAAGAGATATGTTAACCATCAGCCTCTCTGCCTTTCCCTGTTATGGTCTTTGGGAGAGGTTGGAGTCACCAGCTTCTGGCATTGAGGACCCAAGCTGAGAGGAGTTTATTTGCAGTCCCAAATATGCTCTAGGCTGAGTGAATATCAAAAGCCCCTGGGTAGGTCTACTGTGCTTTGCAACTCTGTGATTTCTCTGTGGGTGATTAATTTCTAGTTCATATTCAAGACAGGTTTCTGTCTGGAGTGGCACAAATGGGAAGAAATAGAGACGAGTATACCCATATCTCTATGAAGTTGCTGCAACCAAATTCTGGCAGATACTCAGGCTGCTTAAGAGAGCAATGTTGCCAGCTACCTCGAAAATAGTTTTCCTGTGAAATTAAGGTGAGATCAAAAAAAGAAAATTCAAAGCCCCTGACCCACCGTTATTTTGCTTGAGAGCTCCTGATTGCCATGGGAGTGGGATTAAAAAGATCTTGAGGCTTTCCCAGTCCCTTGTTGACCAGTGTTTCTGAGGAAGTGCCAGTGCTTGATATGATCTGGTGCTTCACTGCTTCACAAATCCCAACCTGCAAACTGTACAGGTAGGCTAGAAGATACCAGAGATGATACTTGAATATGAAGGCAGAGATTGTATCGTGTACCAGAGAGAAGTACAGCAAATGAGTGGTGAAACTAGGACAAGGACTCAGGATTATGTAGTTTTGTTCACTAAATTGTGCTCCTTCCAGCACATCCTGATGTTTATTTTGGGTGATGCAAGGGATCAGCAGATCCTATGAGGTCACATCTAGCCCTGCTATCAGAGGTGTCGAGCTGTCCTTGGCTATGTCAGCAGCCATACCTGTGGGCCAAGGATTTGGATATACGTGTGAATAACTTCTCCAAGGACCAAAGTAATGACTTGGTTGAAGAGGCTGATGTTCACTTGTGGTGCAGGAGAAGCCACGTCCCGCTCTTGGCGTGCACAGCTCTGCAGCTGCTGGCTTCTCTGACGTGCACGGGAGACGTTGAACGCAGTTTCTTTCCCCTCTGAACATGTGCAACCCCCCAAAGAGAGTAATGTGCTGGAACAGTCAGTGGAAGCGCAAATGACTGCGTTGGCCACTCTGGTGGAGAACGGCATCCGGCTACGATGAGGGTTGTCCCAGCCATGCCAGTACGCTTCAGAGGGAACACGCAATTGCTTTTTTTTTTGTTTGCTTGTGTTTATTATTTTTTAAAACAAACCAGAATGAATTGCAGAGACAGAGGAGTGACCGTTTAAGTAGCTCTCCTAACATTACAGCTTTGAAACGAGTTTTGTGTTGTAGGGCATGCTCGGTTGGGTGCTAGGGACAGGTTCCTTGTTGGTTGAGGTAGGTCACGTAAGAACGTGTGGCTGTCTGTAGGTGACAAAATTACTGTGTCTTGTAACTGCTTGTCACCTGAGCCTTACTACATGTCCTCAGAGGGTGCAAATGTTTGTCTTCACAGTTCCCTTGAAGTAGGAAGACATACAGTGCAGCTCAGCTGGCAAGCGGCTAGACACAAAGCTGTGGTAGCTTCATCTTCTGTGTGTTAGCCACGCTATGCCAAAGATTAAGCGTGGCCTGCACATCGCTGGCCAGTTTTACGGTCTTTCACATTGTTCCCTGTTTGTCAGGCTACTGGTAGTTAAAAGAGAAAAGGCTAAATAAAATAAATTATAGGAAAAAAGTAAGTACAACCTTGTGGTGGATTCCAGAAAAGGTATATGCTAATCCATTTAGCAAATATTCCTGCTCTGTGTAAAGGAAAGCCAAGTCACAGGAATGGTAGATGGCTTGCTTTCATGGCTGAACATGCCTGAGTTTCTGATACCTACTCCCATCCTGGGCCCCCCAAATTACGCATCTGGTGACAGAAGGAGGTATTCAACGATTTGATCCGCTGTTGACCCACTGTCGTTCGCACTTCTGAATGAATGCAACAGTAGGAAAATTTTTCTTACTTTATCCAAGGCCATCTTGCTGTGGAAAGTGTCTTGGCTGAGGAATTCCCACCCCATCCAGGTTATCCCAATTACATCAAAGTTGGGTTTTTTTTCCGGAAAATTATTTTACTTACTTGAATTTTCAGGTTGTAGGACAGACTATTGCTTCTTCAGCTCTGGTGTGTTTGTGGAATGGCTTGCAGAAAGCGGTAGGGATTGGATAGAGGATGTCTGCTCAGTGTGTGAAACAGGGCAAGGTACACAAAGCAAGCACTATTTTTGCTAGGAGGACTGAAAGCTGTAAAACCGTTATCTTGACAATGCTGCTTTCTCCTGAAGTAGAGTTGAAGGACTGCTTAAAGTCCAATTTAAAACAGTTGTCTGAGAATGGCTTTCCAGGGTGGCTTATATGCCAAGGCTTATAGGTACCACGGCTAAAAAGGAACATTGTGATAATCCCTTTTGACCTCCTGAATAACACAGACCATAAAATTTCATGCTGTAGTTTCTGTGTGTAGGCCAGAAGCTTGTGGTTGAATGTTACCTGGAATGGATTTCAAGGCTTGAACTTGACAAGCGTTGCAGGACGAAGTAAGTTCCTTCAATAAGCTGGGCCCAAACAGCATGAAAAGTCAGCAACACGTTGTCATCTGTCCTGTGAATTTCTTAAAGTGGTTGTAATGGGGAAAACTGAGCATTGCTATTTAGGAATCATGTGCTTGTAGAGAAGAGAGGTAATTTTTATAAATATTATTTTCTTTAAATGCAATAGGTTTTAGACTAGCTAAGATGGCATCCTGGCTGAGCCATTTCTTTTAGAGTGATTTATGGCTGTTTAGACAGAATGTAGCTCTTTGTATATAGTACGGCTTATCAAAGTGTGTGCTGCTGTTGTGGGCACACCCAGCTTGCTGAATTCGGGAGGTGTATCACAGTCACTTATTCTGGGGCCTGAGAATACAGTAACTAGGGCCTGCTGCAAAACTAATTGTTTTCAATTACAAACCAGGACTAGTTATTGATCTCTTAACCTTTCCTGCCTTCAGCTGTCAGTAAATGCTGCAAATGAAAAATTATTAAAATTTTGGAGAATTTGTGCAGTGCTGAATTAGGCACTGCGTTTTTTTTCTGTGGTGACTGGGACTTCAGAGAGCATCTTGAGACCACACACAGTATTCTAGGTAGGTATGTCGGTCTTGCTTGGGATCTGGCCCTTAGTTGGTGCTATCTACGTTTCATTTTCCAAAGTTCTTGTTTTAGGAGTCAGAGCAATGTCAGTGATTCAAGGCTTGGAAAACTTCCTTTCCTAAAAAAAGGTTTGGGAAACTCCCTCTGTTGAATCAGTGTGGTTTAGAAGTATTTTGACTGTTGTCTGTCTGTACCTGGAAAAGAAAAAATTCTCAGAGGCAGAGCATAGTTTAGTGTAGCTGAGCAAGTGAAATGAGCTGACTAGAAAGGGAATCACTGTGGGGCAGGCAGGTGATATCCTCAGAACTGGAGGGAGAGGCCAGGGAGTTGTTCTGGATCATGCGGCACGTTTCCCGTCAGCCTGTGCTGAAAACTTAGAGCTGGTGAAGGCCTCTTAGGTCATGTAGTCCCTCTCCTCAAATGAAGAGAGCCTGCTGCAGATCAAGCTGTGCCAGTGCTTGCACACATGGCAAACCCAGTGTGTAGTGTGTCACAACAGCTGTCAAAGACTCGTCGTCATACCCAGAGTCTCTAAACATCCTGTTTATCCTTGCAAGGAAGAACACTTGATTGAAAGATAAATACCAAGAAAAAAAACTCAACAAAAAAACCCAAAAAAATCCCAACCCCAAAACTGGTGCTAGGAACAACATTTGCCCTTGGGCTAACAAACCTGAAAACAAAAGAAAATAAACATTGGATGGTGGCAAACACATTTCCACACAAGGCCAGATTCTAAAAGGGATTTAGGAGCTTAGCTTGTTTTGGCATGCTCGAAAAAGAAAAAGCCGTCTGGGTGCCAGGATTCTTAGGGCTCTGTATCTGTGCGCCTGCGTCAGGGGAAGAGCATGGGAAAAGATGGGGTGTCGGTGGTGATGTGAGGGGGGGAATGGAGGGCATTGGAGCTGCCAGAAAGCTTTGTGCAGGGTCACCCTTGGGGCATGGCTTGTACATTTTAATTTTTTTGAAAAATAAAACATGCCGAAAAAAAATTCTCCAAGTTGGCAGCAAGATTTTTTTTTTTA